>NW_010556885.1:0-33376 GCF_000687285.1 Phaethon lepturus
GGGTACACTTGATCCCACTATGTCACTGATGCAGATAAAGAATACTGGTCCCAGTACAGACCCCTGAGGGAAATTGCTTGTCACTGATCTCCGTCTGAACATTGAGTCATTGACTGCTACTCTCTGGATGCGACCATCCAACAGGATAGATAGTAATAACCGAATGATAACGGAATCATAACAGGAGTGGTGTAAGCAGATCCCATTCCTTGCTGCTCTTACCTGTCCCCTTGCCATCATCACTTCAGTCAAACAAATACAACTGTTTTGTTGTTTATTTGTTAAACACATTTCATTTGTTCAGCCACAAAATGAGAAATGAAGCTACATTAAAAATAATCCAGCTTAAATTTAGAAGATTGTTACTTTTCATCAATTCTTTTCTCTGGTAAGGAAGAAAAATGTCAGTGATAAATGATCTGTAATAAAATAAAAACAAGGATGTTTAAAATACATTTGCAACATTATAACCCTTTTAATTTCGGTTACATCTAAGCTTGACTCTTACTGGGCTGATCCCAATGATTTCAGAGACATTGTGGAGGGAAAGGGAGGTAGAGGTGCTCAAAGCTGAATTTTTGTCATTTTAACAATGAGAGGAAAATTGACGCTTAAAGCAAGGGTTTTGATCCTGGTGTAATATGCAGTAAAAATTACCTTAAAGTTAATTCTCTCCTGAAGTCACGGAGATCGAGACAAGAAATATACCCAAGTCAAATTCCGTAAAAATAACAAGGCATTCACATCATATGTTGATGGTTGACTTCTGATAAACAGAGATTAATGACTAAATTAGCTTTCATTATATCAGTCCATGAGCAAAATATTAGAAAAGTAAACATGGATACAACAGTGTTTTAATTAATTCTGACAACATTATTTTCCAATTTCTTGTTGTAACAGGACTATGTATGCATGTGGATGTGGATATCTCTGTGTATGAGAAGAAGGAACTCAGATAACAGTCACTTTACATTACCTTTTGAGCTGTGAAACAATATTTCTTGCTTAGGAAATATTTTCCAGCTTAGTGCTTTATGGCTATAACACACCTCCAAGAGCTCAATATGCCAAGATGACATGAACTGACCAAAGGACAGGTCTTATCTGCCACCCCGTTCATTTTTCAATTGCTACTTTCTACCTTTAATTGATTAAAAATATTACAGTTTTATCTTAAAATTACTGTTAATTTACCTTGCTTAGAACAAGCAGGAACCCAAAAACCTGATGGTCACATCAGTAACCCTGTGATTCGGCAGATTGTTAAAGAAAAAAAACACAATGTGTTTTGTTTCATCTGAACAGTCAGAATAATGAAAGACAATTATGATGACTGACAGATAAAAACAATAAATTGTGTAAGTAATAAAATTGTTACAAGGGAAAGACTAGAAGGAGGCTTTAATGAGACAGAATGGACAAACAAATTATTTATTTGAAGTCTCCATTCAGACATGACATGCTTCACTATCTTTCATTAAGGCCCCATGCATAGGCCTGACCTGCTGCACTGGATGTCCTCACTGTTCTGTTTTCTTCCCTAAATGCATGACATTTATTGCAGTCTAATCATGAGTAATTGTTTTACTGATAATTTATTGTCTTCAAAGTGTTGGCCAATGCCCAGCAGATGACTACCTGGTGAAAAACCTCTCTTTAAAGAATGATAAAGGGATTTTTTCCTGCATAGAGATCAGAGATCTTCAAACATGGTTCAGCTGATGAGCATACATTCGGAAGATATGAAACTACATTTCAACCATTTTCACCCAAATTATTTATTCTTCGGTAAAAATATATCCAACTGGATTTGGTAGACCAAATACATGCCAGCATCTCCAAGAGCATAGGTAATCATATAAATGGTTTATACATGAGCTACTGAGAAGTCACAGAATATACATGTTCTTGGCCTTCTTGGATGGCAAGATTGATAGAGATTGATACTTGTAGATGTAATGAAAGCAGTGCTCTTCAGGCTCTGTTTCCATTTCATTTAGCTCAGATACCTGACAGGCAACCTTTCATTAGAAAAAGGCTGGAGTGATCAGCTAGGCTTTAGTATGTTCTTTTGACTGAAGAACTAACTCATTCACCATTTTAGATTTCCAAGCACTAACATGCTTTTTTTTTCATCTAGCCTACTGGGGAATGAGAAAGAAAAGGGGGCAAATCATTTTACAGACAGGAAAAAATTTAAGTAAGTTAAAACTTATTGCATGCTAGGTGTTCCAGTCATCTAGATTGAGGGGACAAGCCAGGGAGAAATTTGCTGCTTCGTTCTGTTTCATTTGATGATTGCCTGACTTTTCTTTCTAGCTCCGGAAGCTACATCTCTGAGACATTTTGCTTGTGGTTTGAAGGACGGTGGGGAGCGTGAAATCTACTGAGTAGACAGAATCCCCATTTCCAGTATTTCATGGAAAACCAGTGACCATTTTATTTCTGCAGTGCTTCTTGTCACAATGACTTTGCCTAGAACACCTTTATGAATTATCAATTCTAAGCAATTTCTTTAGCACAGAAGCATGGTGAAGAGCCAAGACAGAATACATTGCAAATTTTACACAACATGTTGCTGGTCTTTAGTGAACCAACTCTCAAATCAATTATGTCTGCTGGCAAGGAAGCCTTAACACTCTAAATAATTTAAAGTGCAAACTATGTGACATACAATTCCTTTCATCAGCCGCAAGATTAATTTCACCTTGTAGTATCTCTGCCCTACAGAAATGGCCTTTTTTAGTAAAGTTTTCAAAGTTATCACCATAAAGCAGTAAAGTCTGCTGCACGTAACACGTTACATCTGTTCTTCTCAGACCAGATAGACAGTCATTAGTCAAAGTAAAAAATTACTGAAAAGGCAGCATTAAACACTCTTTTCCATTCTCCATTGTAGACTTGCAAGAGGAGTTTGTACAAAATACATTATTTTAAACATTGATGAAGTTTAACGCTTAGTCAGGATGAAATTCAGAAGGAAAAGTAGATTATTATTGCAGAACACATGTAGAGTTTAGTCACAATAAATTCATTCCATTTCATTTTGTTAATATGCTTGCCCAAATTTTCTAAGCAAATTTGATATGCCATACAGATCTGTATGGGTCAGTTATATCGATATACATTTTTTGAACTTAAGGGAGGACTGTGAAAACTTTTTCTGAACCCAGTGGCCAGTAAGCTCAGGACGGTTTAACTTGTAATGGTTAAGAAAACATTCTCCATTCTCCTTTCTCCTTTCCCAATTTATATATCAGAAAACACCTCAAACTAAGAATGCCTTTGCCATTGTGGTTTCCCCATGGCTGTACTTGGTGCTCGAATGTGAGGAAAGAAAAGTTCCAGAGGTACTAAGGGTTTATATAGCATATCAAAGTCTACTTTCTGTGGCTACTTCGACAACATGCTGTCCTAGTAGGGAATCTACTTCCTACAACTAATCTAAACAAATTTGAGAAAAAATGACATTCTTCTTAACATGTACTAAAAAATGTTGCTTTTTATTAAAACTATAAGAATTGAATTAGCTTTTCATTTCTAGAATATGCAATTGGTCTCAACAAATAAAGGACAAATTTGAAAAATAAAACCAAAACAGAACAAAACTAAATAATTTACCCGCTTAGCCTTAGGATTATAGTCAAAGGCACTCTAATAAATTACAGATTTCTCTGCTTACGAAATAACTTTTGAAAGCTGAAGGGTGAATATATTTTACAAATACAATCTGGAAATCCAGAAAGAAATAGATTTAATTAAAATTGAATCTGTATGGCTACCTATTCCATTACTAGATCAGAAGGGCTGATATTGTGTATGCATAGATTTTTTTCTGTCATATTTCTATGGAGATATTCACATTTGGCTCAAAGGTAGAGCCTCATAAAATTATTGCTACTGTCTTTTGTTTTTCTGAGAGAAGGAAGAGAGCAAAAACATAAAATGAGCCTGTTGGGCTTCCTGCCCAGTACTGGGCACTGTGTTTTAAATAAAATACCTGTCAGTGTTTTTGTCATTGAGAAAGGGGACTTCACTATCTGAAAGATGACTGCATGCTTTCAGTGCGCTCATCATCTAAGTCTGAGAAGCTTATTAATTTCAGTGGATTTTTATCAAAATCAGGACCATTTCAATCCTATCCCAGAGGGGTTGATTGATAGATGCATAACTGTTTCCAGAAATTTATTTTCAAATGTTTGTTAGTGCAAAGATTGTGATCTTGGAGAAGGCTGCTGAATCAAACCCAGTTTTACAGAGAAAAATAAAAACTTTGGAAGGGATTTAAGTTTTTTTGTTCTAACTTCATAAACATTTTTTTTTCCTTACTCTCATTATTGTTTTAATTCCTTTATTTATTTTTCTAATGCAAAGCGAATTTTCTTTCCCCTTAGAAAGCATAGCCAGAAATTAGTACATGGTAAGTCATACATCTAGAAGGCACAACTTTACCCATATTAGCTGAGAATATCTCTGAAATTAACCAATATAATTTGTACTTCATGGACAACACCTCTTTACCTCTAGTTCATAGTTGAGTCTTCAGAGAGAAGAATTACCTCTGGTAGAGAAAAACCTAGAAATACACTTTCTAGTGTGTTTCTACTGTATATATATATATATTTTTTTTTTCTACTAGAAATATACAGTGTGTAGCCTACACACTGTAGGCTACAGTTTTTTGCATCCCTGGTCTCTTCACTGCTTATCACACGATGAGTACTTCGAATTTTGGCACAATAACAGAAATGTCCTTGCTGTTTAGGTTTAGTCTGTTATTTCATGAGATTTCAATAACTAAGCAGAATTGAGCTGTCTGATGGGAAACAAAAGAATGCCTTACAGGAACTGGATTAGACGTTCATCAGAAAGCAGTCTTCTCAGGACAATACGCAAGCTTTTATTTGTTCAAGCAGTATCTTTCAGACGAGGTATAAAATGGCTTGAAAAACTCTGGGTATCAGAGGTTTTGCAAATGACAGATAGTCTTACTTTCCACTGGAGAAATGCAAAGAAAAGCAATCATTCTGCCATTGGAGGGCAAGAGGGAAGATGGTACCTTCCCATGTGCAAAAACTGCCTGTTTGGACCTGGTTGCAGGTTTGTTTTGTGGATTTTGTTGTTTGGTTCTTTTTTTTTATATAACTTGCTGACAGACTCAAGAAGTTAAAAATGTTTTTGATTGCATTTTGAGTTTTATTTAAATATATACTTACTGAGGCAAAGGCTGTTCAGATGAAAACACTTTAAAAATTAATGCCTTATTACGAGTACTCAATTGCTCTAGAGGCGAAAGACATAATTTTTATCCAGTTTTATAGAAATACAGTAATCCTAAGAGACTCAGTTTGATAATTTAGGTATAAATTTTGCTATTCTTGCTGTTTACAGAATTTTGCTGTGAAGAAACTCAGATTTAGCTAAATAAGGCTTTTAAAAAGGTACTTAAATTCTTCAGGTGGTAAGAGTAGCTTATAGTTTATTTAGTTAGAATAAAAAGGTGCCAAAAATCCTGTAGTGGACAACAATTGATCTAGAAGGGGAAAACTTCTTGGTTTTCATTTAGTCACTATCTTCTCAGACAGAGTTAAAGTTACCCACTTTCAGTTGTCTCTAGTATAAATATTTGCCATTTCCATACAAATGTCCTCTTTTTGTGAATATCACTAAGCTTCTGTAATTAACTTTCTCTCATGGTAGCAAATTTGACAGACCAATTAAATGTTTTGCAAAATGGATCTTTTTTTCAATTTGAATTGTGTTGTGTTTCAGTTTCATCGACTATTCTGACAGTGTATAAAGCAGAATTTGATTTACCTTCTTTATTTCATCCTCCTTTAGATTTATGTTCATACAAAGCCTGACTTACCAGTTGCATTAATTAGCAGGAATTGTATTTTCAAAATCATATAGATTAAACTTTCTTAAAATACACTACAGATTTAGAAAGTCTTAATTGCAAATCATCTTTTGTTTTGTTTCATCCTCATGAGCAGCTTTCTGGAGGTTTTAGCTCCTGAGACTCCATCACAATCCATAGGAAGAAGATAGTGCATTATGTCATCAGCTTTTAGGAACAGACGATTTCTCAAAATGCCATTTTTCAGCCAAATTCTTCTGCTTGTTTGCTTTCAGTGTAAATAGTATTGTTGTTTATATCCCTATAACCAGAACAAACATGATTAAGACAGTAAATATTGTTCTTTAATCTACTCTTCTGCTAATAAAAGCTTCTATGTTTCTTTTTAAACCTACTACTTAACTACATGGCATACACATTACTGAGAGCCCTTCTCATATTTAACAATGCAGGAAATATATCAGGTGCAGCAGTCAACAGGGGAGGCAAAACACTTATTTGAAGAGGTAAAAAGAAACAAAAATAAACTGTTTAAATTACTAATCATTTGCTTTGGAGCTTTTCTGTTTCTACACAAATAGCCTATGGTTTTCTCACTGGGGATTCACCTGAGGTTGTCAGAAGAAGCCTATAAATGGAAACTGACCAAATACATCTGAGCTGACCTCAAATGTATTACTAAAATTAGATATTGTGGGGATATGTTCCCCTTTAAATGGGAACTTTCTATACCTTTTAAGTCAATAAACTCCCTCAGGCTAACACCACCTCTGCTGCTCAACCTTCAATTCTTCACTTGAACTTCAGAGACAAGGAATGTGAATTACTGGGCAGATGAATAATGATTATTCACCACAACCATCTTTCCTAAAAAACAAGTTGCCTCACTGGCCAGGACATAAATATTAATAAAAGCCATCATTGCAGGAATCAGTGGCAAGATCAGAGAAATGAGAAGCATCCACAACCTCTGCAGCAGAGCTTGCTTAAGAGGAAATGATACTTCCTTGGCCATGATGAATCTGTGTATCTATGATAAAGGTGGAACGTAGATCTCAGTATTCAAAAAGGGAGTAAATTACAAAGGTTACTGATATTGTCTGGTCTAGTTTCCATTTCTGGGGCAACAATTTACCTTACCACATCCTCTGTTTTAGAAGTAAAATGGAGTTATAAACAAACAGAAAAATCAACAGTCCTTTTGTTCAGCTGACTGGAGGGGAAGGAGGACTTCCACTTGGGAAGCCAGGGTGTGTTTAATACATAGAATCATAGAATCATAGAATCTTTGGGTTGGAAGGGACCTTTTAAGGCCATCCAGTCCAACCCCCCTGCAATGAGCAGGGACATCTGCAACCAGATCAGGTTGCTCAGAGCCCCGTCCAGCCTGACCTTGAACGTTTCCAGGGATGGGGCATCTACTTTCTGGTCAACCTGTGCCAGTCTTTCACCACCCTCATTGAAAAAAATTTCTTTCTTATACCTACTCTAAATCTACCCTCTTTTAGTTTAAAACCATTACCCCTTGTCCTATTGCAACAGGCCCTCTAATCATGCACCTTACAGCTAGGTTTAGTACAGGAAGGCACACGTTGCGTCTTGCAGAGGTTGCAGCAGAAGGAGCATAAATAAGTGGCTGTTCATTGCCCTTCATCTCCTCCCATCACATTCTCACTTCTCCTTCTCTAGGCCCTGGATCCTGGTCAAAATTTGGAGCCTTCTCAAGCTGACATACAAGTAAGGTATTCCCTCAACTTATCACTGTACCAAATATATCCTCCCCCATCTCCTTTTCAAAATGCTCACTAATACAAGGATAAGTCAGAGACTCTTACAGGTTTCCTCACAGGAAAATAGAAGACTCTAGCAAGAGCTGTTACTGAATGTCTGACAAATTGATTGAAAAAATATTCTTCAGGGAAGTGGAAGACCCGAGTTTAAATCTTCTCTGTCTTATCTGACCCCAGTGTTTATTCTCAAACTTCGTAACCTGAATCAGTTCTGAGACTAAATCTTCCCTTCTCTACACCTGGAGCTGTGTGATGCAGTGTATAACTGATAAAACTCTGAATAATTTTTGAAAAAATGAAATACTGGTTAAGAGAAGATTTACAATTAAACAACTTTGCACCTCTAATCAGAGTTAGGATCGTGCAATGTATGCATGTTATTGTCTAACTCCCTTAGGCCCACACACTAATAATTTATTGTGAAAAATATCTTTTTCAAGGCTCATTCTTTGTACTGTTATATATTCTGGGTAGCACTACAGGGAGGAGGGATTCCAACAGAGATGGTGTCAGAGAGTTATGAGCATCTCTAAGCATCAGAAATTTATTCTAATAAGAGTAAAACTACCATGAAACAGGATACCAATGAGAATGTGTCGGCTGCATGAAGTTATTGGACATGTGATGCTTGCAATTTTGTTGCTGATCCTTTCTCCATGGAATAATCCTCCTGTCCTAAACTTTGTTCTGAAAATCCTGTAACTTTTTTTCAGCTTCTTCTGAAGACTAGGCCACCTTTTATCAACTGGAATAATATTTCATTACCAGAATTTCAGAGGGGAAGAAGGTAAAGGGACTGGTCTCCTCTAAATGAATTTGGCATAGGTGGGGAATACTAAATTATAGAGTGTTTTAACATGAAAAGAAAAAAATTATAGAGCAGAATATGGGAGACCTTCAGAGCCTGTAAAACCACTACAGCTGTTATTAGAAATTTGATAAAACTAGCATGTCATTTACTTCATGAACTTAATAACGTCTTGCAGTACAAAAGGGTTCATGACTAACAGTAAAAAAACATCTCAAAAGGCCTGGCAAAATGAAATTATTAATGATAGGGGTATATAGGAGTAAAATGTTATTGGAATCACGATCTATACAGATTTTGGTTTTGCATAAACAAAATGTTTTATATATGCTGGAGTCGACTCATAAGCTGTGAAAACATGCCACAAAAATCTTTCATATGGACAGAGTTCCAGTAAATGTTTCCCTGTGTTTAGTTTGTTACTGTACCATGACTCAATACCTACATATCAGTTATAAAATCCAGACATAGAGTAGAAGGATGAATGAACACACACACATAAATTATCATGCATAAACATAATTTAAGGAGCTTAAAAAAACATAAGTATTGTAATTGTAGTGTACAGTAACCCAGGTCTCACTACTGGGATCATCAATTATTTTGATTTTTGTTCCTAACTATTTTCAAATGTTCCTTTATTGTTCCTCCCCCCCAAAAAAGTAATTACTTTACATAACAACAGCAATAATAGAAATGCCTGGATTTGGTCCAAAGTGATATTCAATTCAATACAAGAAATCTGTACAAGAATTACCTTATTTCTGAAGCCTTGATCCCAGCTCTTGGGGCTAAGACTCTGGGTGCTTCTGTATTCCAGATATTGCAGGCACTCTTGGAAATGAACATTCTCTGTGTTTGTATCCCTCAACTGTTAACAAATTAGGGAAAATATTAAAGCAGATGTTCAAAATGTACTTTTAAAATTAAGTTTTATTCTGTATACAGAAGAGTTCTGTTTAGGAAAAGAATTTTTTTTTTTTTTTTTTTTATATAGGCATTTCCCACAGGACAAAAATTCTGAATTTCACTCAGAAATACAAGTATTTCCAATAGTGGACAAGACTCTCATCCAACCTGTTGCAGCTGACTCCCTAAGAGAGGAATTTTGCACTAGATGACTTCCAGAGGTCTCTTCCAACCTTTTTTAAGAATTACTATTCTATATTATAAATATAAGAAATATAAGCATAAATAGTTGCACAAAACGTCTGTCAGCAGAGAGCCACAGTAAAATCTATTACACAAATAAGTATTTTTTCTGTGACATAACTTTCTTTTACTGTAAAAAATTTTCCATGGACAGAATAAAAGGTTTTAGATTGTGGACCCATACTTTACCAATGTTTTATTTAGGCGAGTTCTCCCTGTTTGCCACCTGGAGACCAAAGCAGCAAAAACAAGTGTTAGAAGAAAAATGGAAGAATGACAGCTAAGATCCAGTATTGAGAAGGTAGATTTGAACAGATAAATCCAGTAGAGGAGATACTAAGTTTAAGCTGAGCAAAAGCAAAAACAAATTGTAGAGGCAGTGAAAAAAGGGATCAAGTTGTAATTTGTATTAAAAAAAAAAATACTTTTTAGAAGAGTTTTGTATGGGCTTAAAGTAAGTGAGATGGGAGAAAAATGGTATGAAAGTATGAGACAATAACATTTTTCTGAGGCGATTTAGCATTACTTATTCTTTTCTCCTTACAGTTGTCTTTTTGATTTGTTGTGAAATGCTGAATATTGTATAGGCAATTAACCTTTTTGATGAATCCCTAACTTTGGTTGTTAAAAGTTAATTCCACCTTTCCAAGTTTATAATGGGCAATGATATCTTTTTTTTTCTTCTAATTTTTATTATATTTTATATGAAACTGTAATAAATTTAGTGTATCAGATGCACTTGCATTTCTATAATAGTTTTGCAGATGTTAATGCCAGGTATAATATAAACCAAAACACTGTCTACTCTTTATTTACTTATATATGCAATTGCAGTAAGCATAAAAGAGAGTCTGATACAATTGTTTTACATTTTCCATAAATTCACACAAACGTACTCATTGACCTACCTGTGTTTATTTCTTGTTATTCTATGGTTAATATTTCTTGATCCATTTACTATTTAAAATCAGGAAACATTATTGGAATTTCTTGCAGTCCTCGTTTCCTAGCAACAAAATTTCTTCTTAAATTGACCCTTGTCATTTTGTGTGCATTGTGTAAAGCTCACATAGCCTTTTTACAGAATTCCAATACATCTTAGCACCAACTTAATTTGTATGTTTAAATTTTTATGAAAAGATTAATTTAATTCCTGAATTGGCCAAGTGACTGTAACGTTAAGTGTAATTAGCTCTTTACTGCATTACCATTTCAATAATCTATTTAAATCAAGAACTGAGAAAAAAAGGTACTCCTTTGAAAATTTACTACAAAATCATTTTGGCAATATGTTTTTAAGCGTGTTTCTGAATACCTACTTACAGGATGGCAGAAATTATTGTCTCGCTGCAGTTTCATGTAAGGTAAAGTCAGGTTAGCTTAATTTAAGACCCTAATTCTTGGTCTAGAATAAGATCTTGCTAATGTATCAACATACAGACCACTAATGCTTACAACGCTGCAAGAAAACACACTATTCCCCGAAGAGCCTTGGAAGACCCTGCTGGCAGTCATTCTGGAGCAACTTGACCGGCATCTCTGTATGGTATAATCCCAAAGGTGTACTGTGTGTGCTAAGTAGACCTCTGCTCCCTTGATGCATAAAATCTTATTTTTAGAATGAAATAAAATTACAGAAAATTAAGTTGATCAGCCTCTGACAATAAACTATGGGTTTGGTATACAGAAATTTGTAACCTATGCTATGGTACAGTAAATTCCAACAGATACTCACTGACAGTAAGAGGTTAAAGAGTTAGACACAAGGTGTTAGTTCAAGCTAAACGTTATACTGGACCCTGCCCTTTTTTAACCCTGCATGAGACCCTCTGAGACATGAAACAGGACTAATTTTCTTTTTTAAGTGATACTTGAGTAAAAAACAGAAAAAAGGTTGTGTGCTCAAGTACTAACCTTTGGAAACACACTTCCTGTGAGTGTTAAGAACAAAATCCATAAAACAGTCATCCAGCAGCTTTACAAAATATGTAATAATTGACATTATAGTTAAATGCGTGCAAGCCTGTATGTTCCCAACTGGCTTTCTTTTAAAATATGTCCTATCTTTTTATCCATCGACACTGGCATAATAAAACATATTATATAATTTATAAAACAAACAATAAGTTTCACACAGCCTCAGCCCATAAAGTGGATTGAAAATTCATCAGGACAGGCCTGATATACAAAAAAAGGCCCAGGGACAGTTCCAGCAGACATATATATTGGTACTCCTCTCTCTGTCATCATTCCCTCATCATGCTCTTCTCCCCATACAAGATAAGAAGGACAACCAAGAGAAGACCACCTTTCATTCTTGGGGTCACTTGGCGCAAGGCTGCCCTCGTGAAGGAGTCGGCACAAATCACCTAGAGGATCTCTCTATCACTTTGTTTAAGCTGAGAGTGTGTGAGAACAAATATCATGTATTTAATGCACTAAAAGGAAGAAGAGGGATCACACACTTGGTGATTGTTGTATGTTGGTGTATCAATCTTGCTATGTGATGATGTGACAGTGTCATCTGTTGTAGTAGTGAGCTTTGCATTCTGCTCAAAGCTATGTTACCCTTTAAACAGTAATGGAACTAATTAATTGAACCAATTAATTTCAGAAAGACAGAGAGACAATTTCCTGCATGTCCATAAACATGGAGGTTTATGGACAGAGCTGTTAGATATAGTTTGGAAAAAAGGGAATTCCTATGATGCAAAGATTAAATCAAACAGCTTAGAGTGACTTTTCCTCTAAGAGGTATTGTCATTCTCCCAGAAACTCTTGTCTGCTTTAACTTCTGTCCAAAATGCAGGTGGTTTAATTTTACCTGCTTCGGAGGCCCCTCAGTTCACACATATGTGCCCATAAAATTGCTTTTGGTGACTCTTGTGAGCTTTGCCCATTGCATCTATCAGCATTTAATATCTGCTTGTAAAGGAAAACAAAAGACAAAAAAAAAGAAAAATAAGAAGAGCATAAAGAACAGAAAGACTAAAGGCTGGATTAAAAATTAATTACAAGACTACATGTCTTTCATGTTACGTCTTTCACAAGACTCCACCTTATCTTCCATACAACTCTGAAGGTAAATCCAAAACAATGACAACATTTGCGATCATGCTGACTAGAAAGTTCCTGATATCTAGACAGTTTTAAACAACAGGCTGATAAAAGCTTTGTCCTGTGCTTCTAACATGAAGAGTCGACTGAAGAGGATACGATTCCAGTTTTTACATACAGTGGTGTTTACAAATGGATTCAGAAGTGTAGAAAGGAAAGAGAAAATTCAAGAGATGTTTCAGGGCTCTTGTTGTTTATGAAGCCAGTTCTTTTATCCACATATTTAGGGCATCTGTCTTATTCTTTGCAAGGCTCCTTGAAAGGAAGCATTAAGGATTTTGACAGAAAAACTGAAAAGAATGGGATAAAAGAGCAGATTTCTTAAAATATAATTTAGATGTTGACCAATGGTCTTTGTTCTCATTTTTCTTCTACCTGCAGTACTAATACACACACACATATGCAATATAATATAGATATTTATCCATGTTATAGCTGGATGGC
Source organism: Phaethon lepturus (assembly GCF_000687285.1). Classification (NCBI taxonomy): domain Eukaryota; kingdom Metazoa; phylum Chordata; class Aves; order Phaethontiformes; family Phaethontidae; genus Phaethon; species Phaethon lepturus. Next base: position 13,175 of record NW_010556885.1, read on the forward strand.
TTTGCATCAGTGTGATCCTCCAACTTGTGGAGGAAACAATTGGAAAATACTAATTCAAATCTATTTCAATTCGCAGAATTTATTGCTATCATATATAAGCAACAAATGTGTATGCAAACTGTCAGCCTAAAATATAGTATGGAGACTGCACTTCATCAAGTACATGTGCGTTACATGTCACGTGTCACAGTCTGTTTGATTTTGTCCATTTTCCTTGCTAATGGGCAATACAGATAGATTACCCCACAGGCACTAGCATAACCTATGGAGTCACAAGGGAAGCAAAATGAAGGTACACAAATGCTTTCTTTGGCCCTAACAGTGTATATAACTGGTAATAGAGCAAATATGGGAAATTAAGTGCTTTAAAACTTTGATTTGACAATATGACCACCATTATTACTTATCCTATATTCACTTAGAAGTATCTTCCGTATTTTCAGGGATGGGTCAATACTTAATACTTTTGCTTCAAAGTAGTCTTTACTCTCAATTTACTCTCAAACTAGTGACTAGGGGCCATTTTCTTAGGTTACGTTTTTTCTTGTACACATAAATGTCATAGTTGTATTCTTTGTCTATGAGCAAAAGTGCCAAGCAAATATAGTATTTCTCATAAATAATCTTGTGATTAAAAAATGAAACAAACAAGACTGCTTCAAATGTATTCATAACCCACTTGCGTTCACTAACCTTTCTGCACCACATGCTTTTCTGAACTAATATGCTCAGGTTGTGAACTGATGAGTCAGGTCAATTGATTTGTGGAGTTTGAAAAAGCCTAGACAAATGGTATCCTTTGCAAAACTATTTTTGAATTCCAAACAGTCTGGGGCTGGGTAACACTGTTTTGGGGGGAAAGATAAGAGGTGGCTTACATAAAAAATTCCATAAAACTGAACAGCCTTGGATCTTTTTTTCCAGATCATTAACAGAGGAGTCTGGGCTGGGTTTTTTTTCTGTTTTGTTCTGTTGTTTTGTTTTTGTTTTGTTTTTTTTTTTTAATTTAATGTAAAGTGCTCTCCCATTTAAATATTTTCTATAAACATACCCATTTCTGGAAAGACTGTATGTTGGTTCTTCATCAGCAACCTGGCCAATGGGACAGACTGTGCCTTAAAAACCTTGCATAAGAGAGATGAACAAACTGGGGAGAGTCCAGCCAAAAGCCACAGCAATGGCTCTGGAGCACATGATGGAAATGTTGACTTAGTGTGAGGAAGGAAAGGCTAACAGAGTATCTCTGCAGTCTCCTACCACCCAAGGGATGGCTGTTATGGAGAAGATAGAGCCAGATTCTTTGAGGGGTGCTCAGCAAAAGGGCAGTGACGCTGTGTACAATTCTCCCCATTGGCAGAGCAATGGAACAGGCTGGCCAGAGAAGCTGTGGGTCCTCCACCCCTGGAGATTTTCACAACTCAACTGGACAAGGCTTTGACCATTCTCTCTAACTTCAGTGTTCGAACTAAATTTGAAGTTGGCCGTCCTCTGAGGAGGAGGCTCACTCAAATGACCTCCAGAGTCTCCTTCCAGACTCGATTATGCAATGAGTCTGTTGAAAGTGTTTAAATTTAGAGCACAGTCTTTTGGTATACAGTAAGTTAGACAGATCAGGGATTTGAATTTCATTTCACATATGCCAGATAACAACCCTGCACCACTGAGAACAGAGTTGTTCAAGGTAATTATATGTAAATGAATTTTTAACCACCCTGATTTATCCGCTTTAACTGCTCAGCCTGGAAAAATCAACAAGTGAGATTAGTCATTTTTCTTTTTATTTTCTACTCCCCCAGCAAATTAAGGTAGGAATTTTACATTTTCTTTTCCTTTTCTAAGACAACTGACCAAAGCCCACCAAAGCTCACCTCTTCTGAACCTGACTGGAACTTCAAAGTCAAGTCATATTAGACTTTAGCTTTTAGGAGGTTCCTGTTGCAAGAACAATGTTTGCACCTTGATTGATAGCAATGCAACTCAACTGTACCTCTTTGCTGTGGGAACACAGCTGCTAATATTTTTAGTGTAGACACAATCTGAATGCCTACTGAATGAGAAGATGTCAACAGAGTTTAATGAGATCCAATCCATAAACACTTAAGTTCATGATTAGACTTTCTGAAATGGGAGTAGCATCACAGTGTTGCATCTGACTGTTCCCGACACATATGGTTGAATAAATGCACTGGACTTCAGATTGCAGTCTTTACCGTTTACTGATTCTGTATTTGCCAACCAAGTTTTTCATTCATAAAAAATAGTGATAAATTAAAATGTGACAGAAGGAGCCAGGAAAGTGAGTTAATAAAAGTTCACACTTTGAAGTATAAAAATACTGGCTTTATATACCTATATTTATATTATCATAATTTATACTTATTTATAAATAGATACAAAACTTATAGTTAGTATTACAATAACAGATATGATGATATAACTATTATGATAACATTTATAAATTATGTTGATATATTTATATTACTTAACACTTTGAATTAATTATCATAACTCTGTATTTGCAACACTTGTATTTCCAGCAAAGATAATGATGGAAGGATAGGAAATGCACTTGCAAATGCTATTGACAATGCACAATTTACAGAAGGATTTTATTTTCTCCTTGATAAATGTGCCTGAAAATAGGCATGCCACTGTCTTTCCACTGTGTGGATTTCAAGAGAGGTTTGGATTTTTCTTTTTATTGTCTCTATATGAAAGGAACACATAAAAGATAACAGGGATTATGATCAAAAGGTGAGCTGTGATTTTTTTTTCTCAGCAACAACAATCACCTACTGTAAAGCAGATGACTGCTTTATACGTCTTTTACTTGTTAAAAACTTGGATTTGGACTGGAGCATCAAGGCTCTGTTTCTAAGCCTTGTTTTTTCTAGTTCGTTTCATCATAGCATATCTCAGGCAAAACACATGTTGCATATTTATGAAAAAAACCTCACCAAAACGAAGCCATTCACTGAAGCGAAGGGGAAAGATTTGTGGAGATTCAAAGGACATGATGTTTGCTTCTGTCAGGTACTCTTTGACATCTTGGTTAGTTGGTTGAGACAGGAGACAGATGGATTGGCAGGTTATCTTTTCTGCATAGGGCCAAAAAGTACTGTATCACCGAAGGGCTCTATATCATCTGAATTAGACCCCATGGTGCTGATACATCAAGTTAGGTGACAACGCTGTTTTGTGTTGAAAGTCACATTCATAGCTTAGACTGCTGTTATCATGAGAAATAACAGGCATATAAAAAGGCATGCATATTGAAATAATTTTCAAGTGTCTATTATATGTCATTAACGTGTGATTAAAGAGTAACTACTGTTTGTCCACCTCTTCTCTTCCTCCTTAACAATTATTTGGGCTGAAAGACTACCGGCTGAGCTCAGAGGTCAGTGGTGTAGGCAGTGGTGGAGTGGCACACTGGGCTAGATTCTGCCAAGGATATGACATACAGTGTGAACTTATTGCAAGTTACTCTTCTTTTAAGAGTCTCTTACTTTACTATCGTCTTTTTAGGATGTTGAATTTTCTCTGTATATCTTATTAGAATCCCAAGGGTTTGTTTCCTAGTCCTTCAATAATTTGGTAATTCTGTTTTAAAAGGCCATTCTTATCTTAAAGATCTGTTAAACAGATTTTCCACACGGAAATTATTTGCATCTATTTTTCTTTTTGAATGTCTGTTTTCTAAATAAACCTGGTAGTCATTAATAGTTAAGCATATCGTTTTTTCTTTTTTGTCATTATTTAGCGTTGGTTTCCACTTTGAGGTTTAGCTGGCCGATTTAAAGATTACCAGTCTACATAATTTTCTCCATTTCCTCCCTTCCTTTCCTACCTTGCTATGGACTTTCAAACATAACTACATGTGATACATGCTGAGTTTATCTGTTATATTTCTTGAAGACCAGCTTCTACCAGCCTTAGTTCCAATGGAGAACATTCATATAGAGGAGGACTCAGGGGAATATGTGTGTGTGAGTAACTGTGAACCTTTTAGCCCCTCTGGTAAGCAATCTACTCCTTAATCTGTTTGCTAATTCCCTTAGTTATCTTTACAGATTGCTTGGTTTTACAGACGTCTCAGAGTGCTGAAATCTCATGTACCACAGATACAGAAATACTGTTTTGTAATCACTGAGATATGAATTTAATAGTTCCTTCATATTTTGCCTTCCCCACTAGATGTAAGAGCCTGATAATTCTTACAAAGTTTAAATCTATTTCAGAGGCAATTTATTTTGGTAGACTTTATTTCTTTTTTCATTAGTCCACGGCAGTTTAATTTAAGATTTAGAAGCTGAAAGTGCACTTTCTGTAAAAATAGAAGATAGATATCTATAATACATCACAACATTACCATTAATAAAACAAGCATGTACAAAATTGCCCTGTAAATTTTATTTACTTTATATACACAAATGATACACATGCACAGAGCTGTTATATGGCTATATAAGGCTGTCACAAAAATGTAAAGTATGTATCAATATGGTATATTAAAGTGGATCATTGATATTTACTGAATTTATGCTTGCCTGGTTAAAATCAAATCATGCACCTTCTCTGGCTTAATTTTTTATTATTCTTGACTTTGACAATGATAGAAATATTCACAGAAAATTCCTTTGTAAGGAGAGATTTCAAAAAACCCAGAGTATATAAATTAACCATGAAAGTTCCATCTCCTATAATGTCTTCTCTTGGCATGGAAGATGGGCGAGAGCCTACATCAGCACTTTGCATAGTTGGGGGAAAGCTGCTCCAGAGCTAAAGGTCAGTTTCATATACCCAGCTGCACAAACCAAAAATGTGGGATTGATATACTAGCAAAATGATGACACTGAAAACAATCTTTAAGCAAATTATAATGATTGATAGGTTTTTTTCGCTGCAATGTCATTATTTTTTGGTTTGGCTGGGCTATGTAAATATCACTCAATTGTACTTCCAGAGTTTCTCTCTTCACACATGATCAAGTAACTTTAATCTGTGAGCATTTCCATTGTACCATGGCTTCAAAACTGTCCATAATATTGCTATTTTTAAACAATATTCTTTTTTACAATTTCAAAGCTAGAGTTCAAATACTTAGGTGATAGACACACAACCCCCCCTAAACACCTAAACCATACTTGCATGCATCATTTTTGAAACCTGTTACTTAAGTAAGTGGTAAGTTTCAAGAACAGTGTGTATCTTGCTACAAATGTATTCCCTGAAGATAGACTTACAAGACTGGTCACCCTTCTCTAAACCAGAAATATTTACTTGTAATTGAAGTATGTATTTATTTGTTTTGTTTACATAACATGTATGGAAATTAAAGGTAATCAGAACACCTCTCTAATTTGTGTATTAGCATACTGCTGTAACTCCAAGCTTGTATCCAGATAGCAGCTATTGGCTGAAATACCAGACGATTCCAAAAATAACTGTCACTGGAGGAATCGCTCTTGGGGATCTTCCAATCAGAGAAACTGGAATGTGTTGATACATAAAAGGGAAAAATCCATAATGATAGAGAGAACATGCCCGAAGTCCATAGACATCCCTGCTCTAGCAATCAGCTTTTGCTCTAGACAAGTTTGGTGGACACTATGAGGACATCATCTTTTGAAGGAGCTATAACAGTACTTAAGATTATATAATTTGTATTGAACTGTTCACAGATTTCCATTTTCAAATGTTTGTCTTTCATTTAGAGTCCCTGCGTAACTTCTTCATGCTTATATTTCTTTTCAAAGAGTGTGAAGTCTGCCAACTCACTTACCAATACCATCTGGATTTTCATAAGAACACAGACACTGATAAAAATATGCATACGTAATTATTAATTCTGGATGTCTTCATTTTCCATACTCTATATGAAAACCCATAATGGGACCTGATTTCTTTCAGAAGATTCTAGTTGTCTGTTTTCTAAAAGTCAATTTCTTTTAATATACCTCATAGAAACGAAAATTGTGGCATATAAACCCTTTATTTCTTTTTGATGTTCTCAGCCTACACACTCCTTGTGTCTCTCAACCTCATGCTTGCAGTCTGTCTATCCAAATTCACAGCCAAGTTTCAAACTGGATATGGTATTTTACTTCAACGCCTGTTCTTACATCAGTTAAATAACTGCTGCGTAACCTTGGTTCAAAGTGAAGTTATATTTTTTTTTCTCTGCTTTGCAAAATTTTTCTGCAATTTAAAGTTTAAAAGGGGTTTGCCCTTGTCAGTTCAAAGGTGACATAGAAGAGTAAATAGTATTCCCAGATGCTGATATTAAAACGTACTGAAAAAGTGAGGAAAAGTTTTGCCTCTGTGTAAAAGCTGCTTGCATAGTAGCATATAACTGAAGCGGGGAGACGGAGGGGGTGGCAATCAAATTCCAACAGGTCATTTTTTGTTGTGTTTAAGCAAGAAGTTCAGTTTCTAATAGGAAAATATCTATCTAATTGTAACCTGAGCAAAACTTATAGAACAAAAATGAATCTTTCCATTGATTTCTTTGACTGCAAATCAGGTGAGAAAGGGAAGAACTAGTGCCTTGAATATACTTAATTTATGAGAAATTTGGCTTCTATTATTTTCAAGTGATGTTAATCCAGGCAATTTTCTCATCCACGAGTTCACCTTCCATCTAATTTAATTATATAATACCACTTTTGGTCCCTACCTACTATAATTGGGAAAATTAAGAAAATAGTAACGTGAGAGACTGATGTTCCTCACTTCAATTCTTGTCATGCTCTTGAAGTGTTTCAATTGTTGTGAAGTAATAAAAAAACTAGATTACTCAGGATTCACAATAAAGATTTTTGTTAAATAATCAAATATCTGTGTAATTTCCTCTCTCAACACTTTCATTTCTTTTTTTTTTTTTTATTTATGGGCAAAATCTTCGTTATTTAAGAGGTATGAAGGGAATAATTTTTTATCCAAAAATATTGTAAAAAATAATTAAAACTCTCTGGTGATAATTGTGGTCATTTTCATATAAACCTTAATATCCCCTGTTATTCTTGTCCTATATTACATCATAAAAATAATAATTTACATAATTATTTTCAATCAATAACTTCAAAATAACACAGAAGACCCTTTCTTCATACTATCCAACAAATTGAAGGTGAAATTATTACATCAAAGTTTTTTAAAAAAATTATATTATTTTAAAAAGAAAAATTTTTTTTCATCTATACTTAGGTAATTCTTATTAATGTACACTTACTAGTATAAAACATATTATGAAACTCAAATATGATTGATTACTTACATATCTCCGAAGACAAAGTAGATGTTTAGCTGTGGTAAATTATTCCTGTAAGTCTTGATAAACTTCCATCACTTCCATGGGTACTACATCTTAAATGAGTGAAAAGAGAAAAACGTATGGCTCCCACAATAACGACTACAATGTTATATGTTATTATTTGTACAGAACATACTTCTAAAAAGGAATATTCCTCTAATCCCTTCTCTCCCTTCAGAAAAAGGAAACAAACAGAAAATATTTTACTTTAACACCAATATATTTAACATTGTCAAAGTGTTATCAGGGTCACAAAATATGTTAAGAATTGTGGATTTAGGGCACATACTGGATTTACAATACAGAATGATCCTTATAGATGGACATATCTGTACAGAACAGCATAAGGAATATAGTTCTTTGAACAGAAATGTTTCTAAGGGTGTTCCTTGTTTTTCTCTTCCCATAATAATTTTTTTCCTGTCAGAAATCTATGTATTAATTTAATTGAAGAGTCAACCTGTATATATACATATATGCTACCTGATTATACTGCCACCTAAGGGAACTGTTTCCTTTGGTCTTTTTAGTGAAGTGTGTAATAAGAGAACACTTTGGTTTCTTTATTTGGGCTTTAAAATATATGTCTAAAAGTAAAACTTCTTTCCAGTTTTATAGCTATTATTTGCACCACACACATGTTGAGCCCAAACTCTCTTTTCCTGGGAGGTTTCCCATTATCATGAGGTGTTCTCACTGTCTCCGAAGTCCCTATAAGCAATAAGGAAGTTAAGTCAAGTCATTCACTAAAGATTCCAGATCTGTTAACCAATGATCCATGTTCTTTGCTTTAATTAAAATTCCTGACAGAGTTTATTGGAGAAATATATTGTTAAAGCAAAGGAAAAATCTCCATTGTGGAACAGCTACTCAGCTTGATAAATCGCATTATAAGAAGATTCCCCTGATACTGCAGTTGTAAATACGCATGTGGCAATGATTTAGCAGTATTTGTGTTCCAGCTGGGGAAGTAAACTAATGTTACTGGATTTCTTCTTTCTCAAGTGTTCTGTTCAGCGGTTAGGAGTCTGGCAGTTTCACATGAATCCCCCCCGCCACCAGTAACCCTCAAATGTGGGGTTTCATATCGATGTGAACAAGTGTAGAAGTTTTCAAGAAAAGACAGGTGTTCTAGAAACTAGTTTAAGGCAAATACAAAGGACAACACACCAGTGAGACACTTGTCCTGGTACGTGAGGTGGTACAGCACCCTACAGAGGACTTAGCTGCTTTCCAGAGCAGGACTAGAAATTCACAGCTGAAGGCATTGCTGCTGATGATCAAGTATTACCGTTTTCTTACTCAACACTATCAGCCGCTCCCAACCTCCTACTCAGCTAATTGTATTGATGCTTCCAAAATTATTTCAGTCAAAATGATTGAAGTTAAGTCTAAACAGAACATATTTGCAACCCTAAAGCATTTTGCCTGGCCTGGGCTTGAAAGGGCTTCAATGAGGTTAACTGATAAGGATACTAACCTCTAGCAGGCAGGAATGAGAATCCATGGTGGGCAGGCTGCAGGTTGACATCTTCATTCAGCAGAGCAAGATCTGGAAGAAAAAATTTGGTCAGCAATAACTTAAGACTCTATACCCAAGAGAGAAAAGTGTTATTTAATGTGACAGTTACATCATGGACATTAAAAGATACTCTGTAGCTAAGAGGTAGGAATCTGATTTGGGTATGGAAGACACTGATTTAAATGTCACATCTTTTCTTTCTCATTTTGACCAGTGAAGTTCCTCTAACTCAAGAGTTTTACTTTTTCTTAATGAAATTTCCTTTGGAAATAAAGTTTAAAAAAAAAAAAAGTTAGTGTGTCTTTTGACCAGAAAGATGTTCAGTTTTTTTAATAATTCACCACCACAGAAAAAGCATGGAGCAAACACCTGTAAAATAACGGAACTCATATCTAAGAATGTAAAGAGTAGCTTTGGCTCTCTACAGTTACTGTAGGACATACTGACTTTTTATGTCCTTGTTTATGAAAGAAAATCTTCATAATTGATAAAAGATTAATCTAAAGTACCTTTATAACAAAGATTTACCCTGTGTTCTTTAAGTTTTTAATCAGACATTAAGTCTAAAATATTTAAGTGTCTTTTTAGATAATTTCTCAAGCAATTTTGATTATCTTCAACTGAATATCTAGCAAAAAATATTTTATACAATTATTCAGGAATAATTTACATGGATGTGGTTTACAAAACATATAGCTATGAACGCATGTTTTTTAGCCAAAGAATCAAATGATGCTTAGTGGAATCTGGTACTGGAGGAGTACTAGTTCTGCACTGTAGGGTGGACACAAATGAAAAATGTCAGATTTAAATACGATGCACTACTACTTTTCTGTATCATTGCTTTGTATTTTGTCCCTTTTGCTGACAAGCTGCAGGTACACATGACTGGCATGAGGTCCACTGATCTTTTACTGGGATGCACAATACTGAACAAGGACTGAGCACATAAAGAGGATAGAGTGGCAGGATTCAGGAAAGGAAGCATGCCAGGAAAGGTGTTTTGCAACAGAAAACCTAGAGTATACTTAACAATATCCAGATATTCTTAATATATCCAGAGACATTAACTATAAATTTCTATATATGTGTGTCTTTGGGTCTAAACAAATGGACTTCTGTCAACTATGGTCCCTTGAACATGACCTTACAGAAAATGTTTTCTTTAAAGTGACTATACACAAAATGATCCCCGAGCATCTCGCGTTGAATCACTAAGGCAGTCTCAGAGATAGAGCCTTTTTTATCAGTTCTCACAATTTATAGGTACGAAGTTCTGCCAGTGAGTTTTGAGACCAAACCCAGAGAGCAGTGTTTAGCTGAAAAATCCTTGGAAGGGCACTTTCAGGGACCTTCAGAGTACAAGTTCTTCTTGTTTCCGTTTCATCTGATGACTTGAGTGTTCTGTATCAGAGCATTGCTGAAACACCAGTGTCAAGGTAAACAAAGTGTGTTCTCTCTCACTGTCTCGGTCTTCTCCTGAAGGCCGTAGGCAAAATAGGTATCCAAGCCTTTCACTGTGACAAATAAAACCAGGCATCAGTCACTAAAAGTTCATTAGCAAACAGGTAGCTCCTGCAAATCCATCTTACAAAAACAATTGTTCTGCAAAACAGCTTTACTTTGAAGTGTGGCCAAGAAGTGAATGCAGGTCCAATTGGTTGCAATGATAATTGCCAGCAAAGTGGATTTGTTAGTAAATACTCATACATTCCAGTGGGGCTAGTCTGCTGCTCAAGTATGGAAAATCTATGCACATAACTCCTCTTTATGCTAAATCTTAAACATACTATGACTGATCTTCAGTTTTAATGATATTTGTGAAATGGCAGAGATAGCACAGAGATATAATAATGCAATAAAATACCTCTGCAATATTCATTTGCTATCTACAAGAGGGGATATATGCAGTGTTTCATCTCACCATGAATTTTATGCAAAGATAACTTTTAATTCCCAAAGCAAAGCAAATACATCAAAGGGGAGAGTAGCTGCTTGCAGAACAACTCTTCCTTAACAGTTCTTTATAATGATGTGAAATTTCATCTCTTACCATTGTTAAATGGGCAATTTCCAAGCACAACCCTTATGGGTTTTTTATGTTGCTGTGACTGAGCAAGATACTAACTGTAGGTGTAAAGTGAGATAATTATCTTTCATAGCTCTGAGCAGAGATGAATCCATATAAGAGTCATTTACAAGACACATCAGGAAGAGATGTCATCCAGGTCGACTGTCTATGTTAAATGTGAAGTGAGGAAGGAAACCTCTTGTCATCACACTCAGAAACAAAACAAAATCAAATCTAACTGGTAAATGTTCACATTTAAAACAGATTTCCTCAAAAAAAAAAAAAAAAAGAAGAAATTAAGACTTTTTCAGCAGATTCCTTTTTCTACAGTTTCACATGACTTTTAGTTCTCCAGAGCAGCCAAACTGATGGGCAGTCTTTTATTAATACATGAGACAGGTATTTTCAGAGGATTTCCTTGTACATAGGCTGACTGAACAGGTCCTAAAATTTTCTATGAGCTGCTCAATAGTGCAGAATGATGTCACCTTAGTTTATGAAGTCCCTGTGCAAACCAAGGTTTTTTTGTTAAATCTGGAAATTATTCCTTAAGCAGAAAGATGAACTGTGCTATATTCAAATTGAATGCTCTGCTTATCATATTTCACAAGGGTTTTAAAAGTTTTTTTAAGGAACAATTAGGAAATCATATAATCCATTTTCTAATCACTTCTTACATATGACAGAGATGTGTGGGAGAAAGATGGTATCCACTCAGATGTTGTTTTTAGGTTAAATATAATTTGAATAGTAATTACTGATGCTTAAGGTGGAATATTAACGGCATTCAGACCATTAGTATAATGTATGAACATTAATACTATCCAGGCTTGCCAGACCATTAAGACTTACTGCATTAAGGGAAAACCCACGGAAACCTACTCATTCAAGAGCTCTGTGGCCACCACTTTATTCCTCATACCTTAAACTATAGTCTGTTAGGAGACTGAAAAGTCTTAAAGAGAAGCAGTGGAGGAAAAGATTTGTTTGCGGAAAACCATGTACTCAAAAGCTAAACGACGTACGAAGCCATTTGAAAGATTCTCTCAATCTCATTTCCTCTGTTTCCGTACATCAAAAGTAGATTACAATTTTAAGATGCATGCTACAATTACTCACAGAGCTTATCTGTAAAAGAAATTCAAGAACATGACACGAACATAATGTGCTGCCAGAAGACACCGAGACTCAGCTAATCGGCCTCATATCACACTGTATGTCACTGTTCCCGCTCATAAGAGGGACTGCACTTGCTTGAAGATATGTTGTGAGCGGAGTCATGCTTTCCCTGTGATCCTTGACAAGATCTGCCTCACCTCAGCGTAAAGCTGTACATTTACATTAACTGTTATCTTCTGTGTTAGAAGAGAATAAACCAAAATAAAGCCTGTCTGGAAAACATTTTCTTTGCAGCTTTTACCAGAGTAATTGGTATTTTTGGTATTGGTAAATATAATTTATATTTACCAATACCAATTTACCAATTGGTATTGGTAAATATAATTTACGTATTGGCATGTAAATGCACATGAAAAAAAGGCCTCTACAGGTTCTCAAATCCTTTGTCATCCATAAAAATACATTGTGAAATCATGAAACAAATTGTACTACGTTTACTCCTCTTGTTTAAATACAAACAATACCAAAAGCATTACAAAGAAAGTTTTCCGGATGCATTTTGAGAGAAAATTGAAGATGGGACCACAGACTACCTGCGTCTGCAGACTAAATGGGAGATAAAAAAGAATGGCAGAGACCTGAGCTCTAGTATGTTTGAGGATCTTAAGTACTTTGAATTTCCTGGAGAATTTGCATTGTCCAGTACAACGACAGACAACCAAAGCGAGTGTGATTTCATTGCAGTTATTAGCTATGGTACCGAATCAATGATTAGGCTTTGATAGTACACTAAGATGGGGTACAGTTACACATCTATATGTTTTCCTGTTTATATATGTATAATATGTGTACGCATATACATATATAAACACATACACACATGCATACATGTATACGTACGTATATGTTTATGTATATACACATCGCTTTCACTTTCTTTCTTGTCAGTGCCTTCTGAAATGCTTAACTGAATTTTCTTTAAATGCTGTCATCAGAATGGAGCCCTTCTGGAACTAAATGGAGCAAAAAAGTGTTCAAACGAGCTCCTTTCCAATAAATCTAGTTTAAGGGCATTCCAGCCTCCATAAAATTCTGCTGGTCTCTGGGAAATGCTCTGTTATAACACAATCCAGGAAACTTTATTTAGGACTTTACAGAAATATATCACTACCAAAAACTCCAGTCAGAAGACAACAAATAGCCAAACTTCACTGATGCAATGTGTTCTCAACAAACCAGCTGGCACATTTGATTTCTATTTCTATTATATTTCAAGTGTGTAATTACTTAACAGCAGCAAAAACACAGAAGAAATACCAAATGATACAGATCATACCAATTTTTTAAACTTCCACGATATATATTTGTGTAATAAATGTCAAATAATTGAACTAAACCAAGGTAAGTATTTGCATTATGTCTTGCATGATGATCAACTCGGAGAATAAAGGTGGTGGTTTTTTTTAAAAAGAACTATATCTACTTTTGACAATGAATATTCCACCATCAATATCATAGCTAAGAACCTCTGGGTCTCCATTTCTGTCGCATAATACGAAAGTCAGAAAATGTTCTTGGTACCTGGAGAAGTAAAGAAATGCTAACGGACTTTGTTTGAAGGAAAACTCTGGTACAGAAGAGAACTGAATTAAACTCTTTTAAGATCCACACCAACACTCATTAGACTAATCTTGCTTGTTTGGTAGGGACTTGCTGTTCTCAGGTATTGTAAAAGTTCAGGAAGGTTTGAGGTTGGTTTACTTAACATTTAGTTTGCACCAGGTTTCAGAGAACTAAAGTATTAGAAAAAATATTGTTGCAGTATGTATATATACACAAGTGTTCAAAGTTTACTATATCAAACTTTGAATATAAAGAAAAATAGACAACAGTTTTTCACAATTTTTGAACATTCATTAGAAGTTGCCGTGAAGTACTGAATTCTACATTTATTGACATGTTTCTCCTGTAAATAGTAATCTGGAATAATTAAATTTTCATGTTATTGTTCCCTCTGCATTTTAAGATTTCTGCTGACATCATGTTGATTGTCAATATGATGTTTTGCAGCAGTCTGAAGACAACTAGTCCCTGTAATTTCATATTTTAAATAATAATAATAATAATAATAGTCTTTTTAATGAAATTAAAAGATATAAGTCATGGTAGCTTGATGAATCATCACAGGAAATTCAAAAATATTTCTTCTGCACCCAGCTATTACATGACAAGCAATCCCAGAAAGAGATTCCAAACTAGATCTCTGTCAACGGTGCAATATGATTTGTTTATTGAAATACATCCTGAGATTTTTATGCAGCCATTTTTGTTACCTCCTGCTTTTTTTCTCAGTCATATGATTCTGATCAGGACTCGTTTGAGTTTTTTTTGAAAGATGTTCTTATTTTTTTTTCCATTGCAGAGAGCAATCATTCATTATCTGATTTATACGTGTTCACACCTATTTCATAAAAACAACTAATTAAAGTCTCAGCTGTCCTCCCATGTTCTCAAATTCTAATGATCTATTTGCAGGAAGAAAGTGATGGGAGGAAGCAGACAAAAGCTTCTTTAGCACTTCCAACTTCTTTGGTAAAAATATGCCAGTTTATTCTTTGCTTCTTTCACCTTCCCTCACCTCAACATTAGTTTTGGGAGAGAAGAAAGAGGAACCCTGCAAGCTGCAAATACACAGATGAGGATGGGTAGTGTAGAGTAAATGGTTTCTGAATCATAGTGAGGCTGTGGAAATGCCAAATTAATTAATTTGAATTTTTAGGTTTTGGAAAAACAATAATGGAAAAAGACCATGACATCAAAGTGAAAGGTCAAGAGTTTCTCAAATGTGTCAAGAACATCACTTAACTTAACAGACATGAATTTAATAAAAAGCATTTCTTTATATATCTTCTTATATGGCAGCTACTTCTGAATGTTCAGATAAATTAATTTGCTTTTCAGGAATGTTAGTATGGATTTTTTAAATATATATTTCTTTCCATTTACTTCCTGCTCTTCATTCTGTTTTTGATTGTTACATGTATTTATGGTACTACAACTAGTCTACAACAAAAAGTTTTACCTAAGTGCAAAAAATCCCTGTTCTTCCCTTCAACTAAAGCTCACAGCAATTCTTGAGGCAGGAACTTGTATAAGTTGTTTTTTTAAACAGTGAAAAATTAATCATATAAAATAAACATTCAGCACATTGCCTTGCCTATTTTCAATACAAGCTGCAACAACTGACCCTCCATCAAAAGTGCATTCTACCTTGCCTTCTCCAAATTAACAATATCTACTTCAAGTTCATTCTTTTTGTTCTTGGATTTTGCAACAGGGCATTAAAAAGGAATTATTCCCTTCGGGATTGTGAACTCCTCTGTCAAAGTGTCAGATCAGAGTATTTAAGTAATCTTATTCCAATAGTGCAAATTTATTGTTTCAACAGTTCGTTTTGTTTTTTACACATTGAATTACTTCAGCTATTTAAATGGTCTTTCATCACTTGGGCATGCCAAGATAAACAATACTAAGATAGGAGTATGCCCTTCAGACAGCAGTCCCAAACCAGTGCAAAACAATAGCCCATCTCTGGAGGAGCCTCCTGCTCAGGCATGTAGGAGAAACATAGCATTCGTTTCACCTTTAGGTTTCCTGGTTCAACGGGACACACGGCAAGTATAGAATGCATCAAAATTCATTGTTCATAGTCTTCCCAAGTGAGATTCCATCTTGAGTGATTTCCATCTTCTCTGGAATATGCTACTGATTGTGGTAGGAGGGTTTCTGATTTCAATTGTCTCTTCTGAGAAAAACTTACATCCTGTTTTTTGATTTAGGATTACAGGCTCAGACTGCTTGACATAATGGTAATTTCTATAGAGATAACAGTATTTTAATTGCCAGGGCATTGAGGCACTTTGGTTTAGTATAGATGAGTATAATTCATCTTGACTAGTCTCTCAGTTATTCCTCTAAATTGCCTCTAATTTCCTTAGAGTTAATTGTGCAGAAGTATAATGTAAATTCAGTTGGTTTTGTCATAGCTTGCCATTGCTGGAAATCCTCCAATGGCTGACAAGTGGCTTTAATGAAGCACCTGACCTTTCACTAAGTCATCTCCAAGCTTGTTAGCTCTCATACTAATGACAGAGTTGGAACAGCTATTGTGCTATGTGTTCAGGGGCATGTGCACACAGTGCTACATGAAAAAAACCGTCACTGAGCCTATCATATAAAGCATTCCTTAGCTGCGAAGTTGCAGAGCTATGGTTATGTTATTTAATGCACAGATAAAAAAAGAGGTGAATTACAATTTGATTACTGTATTACTCTCCATTTTTTTCCTACAGGAACCGAAGGCACTTACTCATAACAGTAAGTATTTTTATTGTACCCCACAATTACTCTGTGGTACTCAACAGGATATATTTTTCATAATTGTTGTTACTTAACCCCAGTAGGCAGCTAAGCATCACACAGCCACTTGCTCACTCCCCCGCAGTGAGATGGGGAAAGAGAATTGTAAGGGTAAAAGTGCAAAAACTCATGGGTTGAGATAAAGACAGTTTAACAGGTAAAGCAAAAGCCGCGCACGCAAGTAAAGCAAAACAAGGAATCCATTCACCACTCCCCATGGGCAGGCAGGTGTTCACCAATCTCCAGGAGAGCAGGGCTCCATCACATGTAATGGTGACTTGGAACGCAAAAACCATCCCTCCAAATGTCCCCCCTCTTCCACCTTCTCTCCCAGCTGAGCACAACAGCATATGGTCGGGGTATCCCTTTGGTCAGTTGGGGTCAGCTGTCCCGGCCGTGTCCCCTCCCAACCTTTTGTGCACCCCCAGACCACTCGCTGGTGGGGCAGGGTGAGAAGCAGAAAAGCCCTTGGTGCTGTGCAAGCACTGCTCAGCTATGGCTAAAACATCCCTGAGTTATCAACTCTGTTTTCATGAGAAATCCAAAACACAGCCCCATACAAGCTGCTATGAAGAAAATGAACTCCATCCCAGCCAAAACCCATACAATACCCTAATTTAAAAACAAAACTGTTAATTTATTTGAAGAATTTTTGTATTTTTAGTACTATACAATAACAGTTCACTTTATTTACACAATATTTCCAAAACATGAGGATTGGCTTTTTCAATGTATTTTTCAGATCAGAAATTGAGAGAAGGTTCAATGATTTAGTATCTCCAGATCAGATTTTTTAGGATGTGTGGGGTTTTTTTCTTTCGACATAGGAAGCATGGTAAATATTTGCTTTTAAATGCTCACTGAATTCATTAGCACATCTATAGGTTGGCCTCCAAAGTATTGAAATAGTACTCAAATAAAAAAAAACAGCTGCTCCTTGTTGAATATTTACAAACTACAAACAATTATGGACCATTTGTAGAAAGACTCAGGTGAGTTAACTAGATGCATATAAAATACGCCTTTGTTTCAATCCCTATCTGTGGCATCCCTAATCTACCTTGGTTCTTACGTCTGGTTCTGTAGAAGGCCACAGTAATAATGTCATGCTCTTAGAAACAGCTGAGCTCTTTTGGCTGAGGCTTTCTTGGAAGACTTCAGCCTGAGGCAGAGATCAATGTGGGAAATTTAAGGAACGAACAAAGGGCTCTTATTGTACAAAGTGTTAGTGAGGTAGCATTACCAGCCACACATAATTAGAAGTCAACTGTTTTTTTTTTAATCTTTCTGTGTTTGATTGCTTCTCTTTTCTGTTCTGTACTGTAGAGCAGCTTGTCTCAACAGACACTGGATGGTATCTTTAAAACTACCTGGGTTACTTGAAACGTCTATTAGTTTATTTTTACAAAAGATATCATCTTTTTGTTATTTTGTATTGATTTTTGTTTTGATTTGACAATTTGTTTCAATTCTCTTTTGTTAGCCAAGTTTTAAAGCTAACAAACAGTAACAAGTGATAAAAATCGATAAAAGTCAAGTAATCCAGGTAGTTCAAAATCTTCTTATTAAAAGGCTTTTAGCTACAATATTTCTATAATTTCAAAACATAATTATTAAAATGTTTTTCCAGATTTTTTTTTTCCCTGAAAACTCACACAAATAAGAATTTACAGCATAAACAAAATGCTGGCCTTACTTAATTTTATTCTATGTTTTTTAAAAGTAAAAATTAATCCCCCAGAAATTTTAAGTAGCCTTTAAGTGTACATTATACTGAGAAAAAATGACCTACAGATAAAATCTGACTACTTATTTCCTTTGGAGTTTCAAGTATACTCACTGAGACTAGAAAAATTTCTGATTAAATAAGACCCAATCTAATTTGGTTCACACATCTTCAAAATCAGGAGAACCAAATATATCTGTGTGACTATCCTGAACTTGCCTGGCAAACCAAACTGTCTTTGACTCAATCTGGGGGGAGGAGGGTGTGGAATCTTCAAAGAAACAAACACAAGGAAACCTACTAATTAAAGAATACAGAACTAGAATGACGGTTTTCAAAACTACCACCTTGGTTAATATTATTTTCAAAATGTTAATAAAATATCCCATTGTTAAATCAACAAAGCCCTATTTTTAATATTTTTTATTTATTCATTTAAATTTGGCTTTAGATGTCACAATCATAATGAAATTATCAAATTAAGAAAGTATCTAACATGAATCATGGAGTTGTTTATTTTCATCTCACAATCTCACTTTACTAGGGTGGGTCAGCTTAAAGAAAAGTTAAATAAATAAATATATCAATTGATGCTCACATTTTGTCACTCCATCTGGAACTATCTTTGAAATAGGCAAAATGAATGGTGTGACCCTGATGAATGAGAAAAACTTTGCATCAATATTTTACAACTTGTCAGGCCATTACTGTCATTGACAAATGAAGGATTTAGTATAATGTTCTTTTAAAGTAAATTCTGTGTAACAGATGTTTTTCCTCCTGATATGACAGAGTATTAAAATGCCTAGTGTGTGACATGGTATTATTCAGTCCTCATAAGCTGAATATGTCAGAAATAACATGAACGGAAGGTACTTAAATAGAAGCGCCACAGGCAGCCAGTATGCCCAGTGGATTGCACATCTGAGCAGGATCCAGATCTCAGGCTTACACTTGACTGTGACACCAGGCTGCTCTGGGACTTCGGGCAAGACATAAAGGTTCTTTGGCCTAGGCTGTCTCTTACAGCATTTCTACACTACTGAAATCAGGAAAACAGGAGGAAATACATATACCACTGTGCAATACCAAAATGCATATGATACCTCAGAAGATATATAACTCATTTATATAGTTGCTGAATCACAAAATCTGAAAATAAATTACAAGTTCACTAAAGATATTTTTCCCAGTTGTATGCCATCATCCCCGAAGCATGTATATGATGCATGCCAACAGCGGCACTCTAAAACACATTTTTTATCTCAGTAGTTCTTAATGATGTTTTAAACTTGATATATTGTATAAGCATGTAATGTGCCATTTACTGAAGTAATATATTTCCCACTAATTTTGGTTAAACTCCTTTTGAGTATAATAGAAACCAAAGGAACGTGGCACCTTCTAATTATGCAGCGCTTTGCTAACCTGAAACCTAGGATAATCTTAGGAAGTCTCTCTGATTATATGTGTTCTGCTGGGAGGGAACTAACATTGTGAAATGGAAGTTTTTGAAGTCTGTCTTATTTTTTATGATGTTACTTGAATCAGGCCTATAAATTATAAGTATATAGTTTTTGAAGTCTGTCTTATTTTTTATGATGTTACTTGAATCAGGCCTATAAAATATAAGTATATATAATATGTAAGTATATACTTTTTAGAACCACCAAAACATAGTGTGCATGTATATAATTGTATGAAAATATAAGGTTAAAAAAATCATATCATTTATTCATATATGTATGCGTATTCTTACACACACACTGCACACGCATAAATATAAATATATAATCCAGGTAGTAAGCAGACTATTAACTCACATTTTCCTCTTTTAACAGCGGGTTTGCTCATCTCACAAATCATATTTCTGGGGAAAGGAAAGGTGCACTGCTGCCAGCATTTTGTAAGAAATAATGACACACTTTACTACCTGTAAGTGCTGACTGAGTGCTTCTGCTTTTCCTTCCCAAGGTGACTGTAACACAGATTGATGAAAGATTCAGCAGACCACCAAAGTTAAAGGTGTC
>NW_010556885.1:33407-41658 GCF_000687285.1 Phaethon lepturus
AGATGCAGACCCAGAGCTAGAAGGCAGCCCTGACACTGATGGAATACGGTACAATGAGAGTGCCCGCATTATTGTCCTATCCTCTGATAACCAGTGTAATATGAAAACTGACTACAGGAGAAGGGAACAAATTAAATCCATTAATCAAGCATATCTGTGCTAAACAGTTGCTCTAAAGAGATGAACAAATGACAAATATACTGTTTGTTTCCGTGCTTGCTAGCACTGGAGAAGAAAATTAATTATAAGGCTGTGGCTAAACTATTAGTTAAGTTTTTTTCTTGAGAAAACTACTTATTGTTTTGTCAAGGAACAAATGAACCTCATTAGTGAGATTAGTTTCAGCTGATCATTTTGCATTAGGACAGTCTAATAATATACTCTTTAAACATACATTGAAGGAAATAACTTCAAAGAACCAGAGTCCATTTTGTACCTCTTCCTGTATTAGACTTAAATTAGAAATGTATCATTTGTCAGACAGCTAAAAACCATCTCCATTTTCTTCATATTGCTCTGGTCATGTGGCTGTTGCTTTGCCTGTAGTCAGCTGTTTGTCAGAGATTCACAAAGGGGTCTCTATAGTCAAGGGGTCTCACAATTCACTCACAAAATTCCACTCTTGAAGTGCATTATCTGAAACATAGCTAGTTCTTAAAACAAAATAAAACCCCTAAATAGGGATTTTATTTTTTTAAATAAAATGACATGACAGTCTGATTGAAACTCAGTGAAATTCTTCCAAAAGTTTCTGTTGATAAAGGGAAGCAAGATAAATGGAAGTTCTCTAATCTACAGAGCAAAGAGTACAGACTGTTTTCTTACACTGCTCTGTCATGCTGCTTGAAACTATTATTAAAGTAGTCCCTCCCTTTTGGAAAGAAAGGAAGCTAGCTCTCTACGAACTGTAAGCCTTCATAGCAAATTATTACCTGCAGAAGGTCAGAGAAGTTATGTATCTACCAGCAGAAGCGGATGAGGGTTTGCAGTACAGCATTTATGCCGAAGTTTCTAATCTCTTTTTCAAAAAGGGAGTTCTTAATGGTGAGAGCCTCTGGCTTGCAACAGGCTCTGCTGCAGTGCTGGGTTTCTCATGATGCAAATGCCTCCCATGGGGAATTGAACTGAAATCATGACGATAAAACAGCCAGACATCAAACAGTAATTAACTTGTCACTACTCAATTGACCCGATTCCCACTGCAAGTCTAGAGGCAAAGAAGTAGTTGTCAAACATCATAGCTAATGAAGCCTGCTTCCACTGTTTTTATGTCAAGTACCAGCCTTGGTGGGTAAAACTATGCAAAGAGCTTGCAAAGTTCTTGATGCATTTCATTTCATTGCCCCTCACTACAAGAAGGACGTTGAGAAGAAAGAAAAATTCATTCATTGCCCACCCAAGAAGGGCAACGAAGCTGGTGAGGGGTCTGGAGCACAAGTCTTATGAGGAGCGGCTGAGAGAACTGGGGTTGTCCAGTCTGGAGAAGAGGAGGCTGAGGGGAGACCTTATCGCTCTCTGCAACTACCTGAAAGGGGGTTGTGGCGAGGTGGGTGTTGGTCTCTTCTCCCAAGTAACTAGCGATAGAATGAGAGGAAATGGCCTCAAATTACACCAGGGGAGGTTTAGACTAGATATTAGGAAAAAATTCTTTACTGAGAGAGTGGTCAAGCATTGAAACAGGCTGCCCAGGGAAGTGGTGGAGTCACCATCACTAGAAGTGTTTAGAAAACGTGTAGACATGGCACTTCAGGACATGGTTTAGTGGGCATGGTGGTGTTGGGTTGATGGCTGGACTTGATGATCTTAAAGGTCATTTCCAAACTTAATCATTTTGTGATTCTGTGATCTGAGAAGTGCTTTCTGTCATATAGGGTTCTCATGTTTCGTACTGCAATGGCAATCTGCTATTATTCTTCACATGTGCAGCACCGATACTGTGTATTTTCTGCCCAACAATTTATTTTCATAAACTTTGAATAAAACTTATTTTGCTTGTGTTCTCTGCTGGAACTGACCAACAGATTAAAATGTTACTGAGGAGAAGAAGCACGTGGAAACACATAGATATGCCCAACACCATAGGCCAGTTGCCAAAAGTTGCTATATCCCATTGTTACTCATCCCCTGAACCACACAGCAGCATGATTTGGATTCTTGATTGCTGAAAAACCAATATTTAAAGATGAGATTTTGTGCAATTTTGAAATTTTGTGGTTTCCTTTATGTTTCAACCAACACCCCGCCCAAGACCTATTAGCAGATTAAAGCATTTAATTTTTAATATAGTTTTGTTTAAGTATTAAAAAAATATGGAGCAGGACTGAAAATCTGACTCAGGTTTCCATTATCTTCTGTTGAAGTGATTTAGCTGGATTCCTTCCTAGAGTACATTGTGAAATGCAATAGAAGTTAATCCAGCAAAAGCAGCTGCAAAGAGATCCCTGATGGTCACTCTTGAAACTTAACTTCAATTGCAAAAATGCATTTGGTACAATAGGGACTGGTGGTTCCTGGGGGCAATGTTCAAAATTACTTTGAACATTTAACTGTAGACCTCCCACCTGTATCATATATCCAGGCCTTCCTGCAGTTTAAACAAGACAACCTGTCTTTACATTGTTTTAACTCCATTTAACTCCATTTTGGTAACAAATCCATCCAGCAAATCCATACTTAAAGCTATTATAGCAGGAAAGAATGTATTCAATACAAGTCTCACATGGTGTTTCAGTGTTTGCCTTTCATAATCCAGCTATGTGGTAGGTGTCCAGAGGTTATCTTTAACCATATTTCTCTTTTCAGTATATGACATTATGTCCTTAGCAGGAGATGACTGCATTAGCCTGTATTCCCCATAGTCACATTTGACAGATTGAAGTGCGAATGGTGATATCTGGAAGATAATGTGGCATGGGCATAAAGGCTCATGATTCAAAACCTCCCTTGTTTTTCCATTGCTGGAGCACTTAGACAGCCTTAGTAAGAATTCAAGTCATCCTTTGTGGAAACAGCACTTTAAAGGTTAGCCAGAAGAGCCTTCTCTTTTACTGTAGTAAATCTTCTATGAATAACGGGCAACTGGCTACCATAAAAAGACAATATTTTCTGCAGTCTGTACAGTCTCTGATGACTCTGGCTTATCGTTGCACTCATGATTTTGAATGATAAAAGTAGCTTCTACTTTTTGCATGAAGGATCTGTGGTATGTTGTAGAGATGACACAAACAGTAAGTGGAGACGGCATGCAGTAAATCTATCTGAAATATATATTACTGTGAGAGAAGCTTACAAGTCAAGGTAGGTGAATAGAGAAACATAATAATGGCAACAGTAAGTATTTGTGAAACAATGGAAATAATAATTTGGACTACTGATGCTTAGCAACAAATGATAAAAAACATGTTTAGATTTCCTCCTAAATGATACGGGGAGGACTAAGTAAATGAACTAGAAAATGGAGAGTGGAAGCTATTGTATCTACAGCATTTCATAGAGTTGAATAGCAGCAAATGATGGATACACAGAATATCACAGATCTGAATAGAATCAAATGATGGATTCACAGCATATAAAAATTGAAATAACATGTTATTTACTCAGATTTTATATTGGGAGTAAGAGATTAATGAAAAATGGAGAACCTGAAAGCAAAGGATATTTGAATTTTGAAGAATCACAGTAGATTACCAAAATAACTTAGGGTTGTTTTAAGATGAGCTTGAAAAAAGACAATTTCCAAATTAACCTTCCACTGACAGTGCTGTTGTCTGTGATGGGAAAGGAGGGACTCAGTGTCTCATTTTAGAAGGTAATTGTTTCATTGTTTGTGTGGGAGGAGGTATTTTCTTGTGTTATTTTTGGATGAAATGCTTCAGAAAGTATCTTTTTTTTTCAAGGCAGAATAAGAGGAAAAAAATAGATTTTTTTATGCATTCAAATCTATTTCTTGACAGATTTTTTTGATAGGCTGGATTTACAGATGAGTTACAGCATGCTAGATTAAACTTTGGACTCCCTGGAACATTTGAATTTTTGTCCCTTGACTTACAAAACTAATCAACTGTAGACTCATTTCAGAAAATTATATTGACACACTCTTTTTACAGGTTTGTTCACTGAAAAATCAAGTGTCTATTTTATATTTTTTTTTAGCTATAATTTGTTCTGGTAGAATGACATCTCTTGAGGCTTTCTTCATAGCTTTCAAGAAAATTTTGTATTTCTTAACATGTTACTCTGATCTCTAGTGGGTTTGGATGCCTGCTAGATATGGAGTCTTCAAAAAATCACTTATTTTTGAGACTATCATCTGATAAATATGCTTGTATTAGTATTTCATCAGAAAACTCAAGTGACACCTAGAAGCATAATCAGTCTGAACTCAGAGATGCATCATGTGGCAACTCAACCACCTCCCTCCTCAAATATCCAAATCTTATCAGGTTTTAATCTTGACAAATTTAGGTTTGCATTAATCGGAACAGAAAAAGTACTTCAGTAAGGTCTTTGGAGACTTCAATTCTTATGAACAAGGGGAACATTTTATTGCAAGGGCCAGAGCAGTGTTTCTGGACGCATCCTTCCCAGAATCGCTGCCTGCATCGGTACAGACACAGTAGGAAGTTTTCTCCTTCTTATTCTTTCAGAGCTATCAAGAAACTCTGTGAAACCCAGGCTTTGGTCACATGAACTGAATTAATTACCTTAAACTGCAAACACACTATGACTCCTTGCAAACTCTCATTCCTGCCAAGATCAAGTTCAAGCTTCTTCCCCAGTCAAGAACTTTGACCACTAAACTGTTCTTTGTTTGTTATGAACAAATTAACTTTTCTTTCTTCAAGATTCATTAATTTTTCTTCCTTCAGAAACAGTTAATTCCTAATGGTGCTGACCTAACACATTTCTTACCTTATTAAGCTCATGTATCTCAGTGAGTGCTGAAAGCTGAACTCCTTTCAAGAATAAGCCATTTATTAATAATTTTCTCTGTCACATAAGTAGTTTGCTTTCTTAATACATTTAATTCCAGTTTTGACCAGTGAAGGCATTTCTCCTTGCAGTGTTAAACCTAGAGCAGAGAAACATTAGAAAATATGAAAAACAGAAATTAACTTTTCGGGTCTCATAAATTATTCTATTCATGTTTGTTCAACAATTTGAGACAGTTTTTACCTAGGTTGTTTATTACTTTAATAATATAAGAAGCTGTTTCTCATACATTAAAACTTAATTTCCAAGGAAACACTAATGTTAATATATGTTAATCTCTCATATTACAAAAAACTTGCAGCTAACATTATCAAATGCATGTAATTTCAAAGACCATCTGAAGTTCCAAATTCTGCAGCTATTAAGCCAAAACCAAAATCTAGAGGTATGTCAAAAAGGTTTTTGTTAACTAGATTCATGACATATAAAGTAGATAGATAGGTAAAAAGAGCAAAACCAAATCAGATTTCTTTTTTGCTTAGAACTTCATGTCAGAAAGTATAATGCCATATCTGATGAGAAAGAATAGAATTCAGAAAGAAAAGTCAAGTAAGATTTCTCTTCATTTCTAATTATCAATATTTGTTACATTTTAAAGAGTTTCTATAACATACAGAGATTTTGTTCTCTGGTTAAGCTAAATTACCAAGGACAAGAATTTGATTGCAGTTGCCCCCATCTGGAATGACTTAGGAGATTTTAAAGAGGTAGAATAACAAAGACTAGAATATTACAGCTTAAGTCAACATAGGTCATGAGGATATACACTGAAGAAACTTAAACCAGGTTGCGGCCACTGATGATCTAGTAAAAAACCAAATCAAACCAAAAAAATTTGTAAAATGAAGTTTTTTAAAAAGAAAAGAAAGTTACTTTTGCCAAATTTCTATTCTCTTAAAGAACCTCCAAAATACATCTGATTTTATCTAGCCATAAGGCCCACTTTTGTCATTTCTACCTACCTGTTGAGCTCCAATTCAACTGATTCAATAATTTCCATTTAACAACAGTATTCAAAATTAAGTGTTAGCAAAGGACAGATATTTGTGGGCTAAATTCCAGATCACCAGACAGATTTCAGATATACCTGCTTCTCCTATCTGCCATCTATCACCTATTAATTTTTCCAAGTTGCATTGTTCTGTACTGAAATTGAGTGAATTTGCAACAAAGTAAAAATAATTTTTGCGATGTCTCTGAGGTGAATGGAAACTAGTAAGAGCTCAGCATTTTGAAAACTCGGGCAGGTACCTAACTACATGTGTGAGTTTTTTTCTGAAAGTCTTAATCATGGGATTTATTTCTCTGCTGTAACATGTAATAGAATAAACAAGATTATGAAAACCATAAACTATTTAATTTTCATTTGGTTGGATTTCTAGACAGGTAAAATAAAGATAAGTGTTCTCCAAGTCAAGCTTCTCATTTGTTCTTATTACAATAATATAAAATGTATAAGAAGCCCTCCCTCAGATCTGAGGGAAAGGACTTTCACATAAGGATTTGCAAATTTATGATCAGTGTTGGTGTTTTGTGTGTATTTAGAACAGTAATATTTCAAAGATGTTTTTTAACCAGAGATAAAGATCCTTTACTTCCCTATGGGAGTACTAATACTTTTCAAAGTCAACCAGCCTGAACACCCTATCAAGTAGATGTTACTCCATATGTAAACCACAGTCTCTTACTGATGCAAAATATGTTAGTATTATCCCTAATTTTGACAGCTTTCCCACTTTTCTTTTTATTATCTGACATCTTTCAAACACTACATCTTGTCATAGACTACCATAGTATACTTGGTTTAGCTACTGCATGGACAGTATCGCTCAGGACATAGTCAAGAGTTATATCTGCTTTCTGCTGCATTATGTACCTTACTCTGTCCAATAATTTAAAACCCCAATACTTTACCAAGTCCTTCAGAATGGGCAGGATGATTCCTGAGAGCATGCTGCATCTTGTACGGCTTCTTATGAGTTTCTCAATTACTTGTCTGCTTACTACATCATTTTCCATTTACTAGTTGGTCTGTATTCTATGTTGATAAACCATGATCTTGTACTAAAGGGTCCCAATACGCATTATGCTTATGTGGCCATCTCCTTATTCAATAGAGTCAGTATCTTCATTAAGAGAACTGCATTCATAAGCACAGTAGAGGCCACTGAAAACTGATTATCACTGCGAAAAGGGATCTACAGAGTTTCAGGGGACCTGCAGGGAAATCAAGGAAGCAAAATTACAGTACTTTGTTCCTTGCAGAAGACAATATTGCAAACCCCTGCAGAAGCCCCTTGGAAAAGTGAAGTGTTGAGAAGCAATCGATCATAAAAAATGGTGTTTTGACATTGGCCCTAAGATTTGACTTTTTTTTTTATTAACTTCTATGGAAAAACACCTTTCAAAAAAAATTTGTGTGTGAAAAGAATGAAATGTTCAGATACAGGTGTGAAATAGAAACTCTAAATAGAAAACACTTGATTAAAAGTTCTTTAAAAGAATACAGTATTTCGATACTATGTAGTAAGCAGACAAAAAGATAAATAGAGCTTGTCATCCCTTCATTTAAAGCATTATTAATGATTTACATTGACAAAATTGTAAAATAATGCAATTCAAAGTTCAGGTATGAACAAAAAAATCATTTGAAATTACACTGCACAATATTAGAATAACATGCTTAGAAATAACTACCCTACTTTTGGAAGTAGTCATTTATCATTTTCACAATACATTTAGTTTTGTCATTCTACCAGTTGATGTACCCTCCCTGAAGTAAATAAGGAACAGAAGCTTTCCCTTGGAGAAAACAAAACAAACCAAACAAACCCAAATGGTTTAATTGTGTTGAACTGTAAAGAATTTACACTGATTGCATAAATGTCTTTCTAGATAATTTCAAGAATACAGATTTCATACATACATGTATTTATACAGACCTTGGGAGCTGTTTAGAAGTCTGTAAGACTGTTCCACAAATGCTTATGCTGACCCAGGAGATGTTACCTAGTGTGCAGAGAAAGCATAGGATGCCCGGCTGACACTGGCTGAATGGGATCCAATAATGAACTTCTGTCACGGCAGCAAGGAAGAAGGTGAGATTGTGTATAAACTGAATACAACTAACAAATGTAAAGAAATTTGACATGTACTTCTAATGTTATCATAATTAGTTAGACACAAGTAGATGAGAAAGTACTACATACATAAATACATAATGTATTATTTGTCAGCAAAACTGCTATCATGGACTTCC
>NW_010556886.1:0-18218 GCF_000687285.1 Phaethon lepturus
AAAGGGGAGTTTGCAACTTCGCTCCGGACAGGCTTTCCCGGGGTGCTGGGGATGCTGCGGGACCTGGGTGGCGTGGGGTGGCCTCGGGAGGTCGGGGGGGACCTGCATCCTGCCAGGACAGACCTGGAGCGCAGGCGCGACCTGCCGGGCTGGTGGCACGGGCTGTGGGGGTTTGGGATGTGGGCTCACCCCCCCGGAGCAAGATGGGTTCCAAGAGTCCCTTGCTGGAGGTGGACTGGGACAGCGGTGGCACCACGGTAGGGTCCCACGGCCAGGGCCCTCCCTGTGCGTGGGACTCGCCCCTCCCGTGGGAGCTCCGCATCTCAACTTCCTACCGTTCTTGGTCCGAATTGTCTAAGGCAAGGCTGAGTTTCACCAGTGTCATGGTGAATGTGTTTGGTCTGTAAGGTAACGCCCCCAAGTTGCTGCCGGAGTCCCTTAGGGGGAAGAGTGAACAGGGAGTATACTGTAACGGTGTCTGTATATGATGTCCTGGATGATTGTCGTGACGCTACACCTATTGTACCTGCATTTGTGCACAGGCACGCTCCAGGCTAGAGAAAGTGCAAACACGTGCAAATGCTGACTACTAGATGTTCACTAATGCTCTGTTGATTGATCACAACGTGATTGCAGCTTTAATGAGCAAAGAGACTAGTTTTAGGAGGCCACTACTCCTCAAACTTAGGAGTGCCCTGTCACAGACTTACTTTCTTACACTAATGTCTCGCCCATAATGTCTGTCTTTTAAAAGTCTAGACTTAGAATAAAATGTAGCTCTTGGAGTGGTGGTACTAAAATGGAATATGGAAACTGCTGCTTTTTTCTCTGCGGATGCCTTTGTTATTTTCTTTGTGTACAAGGAAGCCAAAGGGAAGTATTCAAAAGGAAGAGGATGGGGGTGCCAGGACACAGCCAAAAGAATGTATTCTCACTTTTAAGCAAATCTTGTGCCATCAGAGGCAATCAAAAACAGTTTTCTTCACAGTGTCCAAGTTTCATGCAGTAAAATAACTATCTTCCCAGAGCAAGCTTTCATCCCTGTAGGCATGGCTTTGCCACAGACTTACTAATGATTACATTATTTCTCCTTAGGAACAGGTTATGAAAACAGGTTATGCGATCATCCTAAAGCTATCCAAGCCTTCAGTCCCGTGCTGTTTCTTGCATACTGCAGTAAAAAGATGTTTTGAAACCATGGAAAATACATGACCCAGCCCTCCAGGAATCCAGAGTATTTAATAAACAACATAGAAAAATATAATTCTAGGTGAAGATAACATTGGTGTTCCAGGAAATGATAAAAACATTACTAGGAATACATTTAGATTGAATATTAGGAAAAATTTCTTCACCAAAAGGGTTGTCAAGCACTGGAACAGGCTGCCTAGGGAAATGGTTGAGTCACCATCCCTGGAGGTATTTAAAAGACATGTAGATGTGGTGCTTAGGGACATGCTTTAGTGGTAGACTTGTCAGTGCTAGGTTAATGGCTGGGCTCTGGTCTTAAAGGCCTTTTCCAACCTAAATGATTCGGATCTCTAATTTTACAAGTGTAAATCCAGAGTCACATAGGCTACAGCAGGTTTGCGCTGTTGTGTGACGTGAGCTGCTGGCTTTTGCTCTGGCTGTGTATGGGATAGACCTACCAGGGCAGCTGTGGCATGGCCTTTCCAGAAGCAATGCATTTCTGAGAAGACACAGCAGTGAGGCTGTTGGGCATCAGAAGTGTGCTGGAGAAAAGCACAAGCACTAGCACTCCTAAAAGTTGGCTGGAGTATCTTCTGTGCAGCAAGTACTTGCGTGGTATGGCTTTCCCATGCATCCTTTCCTCCATATTCCTGCAAAGTCTGACAGTGATTGCATTTTATTGTCTTGGGCTAATTCCAGATATCCCAGAGGGACTGATGGATGGCAAGAGCTCTGGTGGATTGAGTTACGAGCCTCCCAGCTGCAGCTGAGTAAGGATCTCTTGGACAGGGAGTGCCTTGGAGAGGGGCGAGCACCCCTGTGCCCAGTGCAAGAGCAGCAGTTTGCCCGGGCTCTGCCAGCGGCAGGACCCGAGCTGGGAGGTCCCTGCTCAGCACCTGAACTTGGACCCGGTTGCTTTTTGAAGGTGTTGCTCTTTCTGTTGACTCTGCTTGGGAAGTGAAGGAGGCCGTACGCTCAGAGCTCTGCTGTTAAGGGTGACCAAAATAAACTTGAAGTTGCAATTTCTTTACAGCAAAGTTAAACAGTAACCTGACTTGTGGGGTAGGCTTCATGGGGTTGCAACACACAGTGGTCTGCTTTCCGTTTACGGCGTAGATCTAATTTTATCTATATAAAGATATAGGTATATATGTAGATATAAGTTTGTCTAACGATAACAATTTCAGTGATACAGCCCCTTTATTACAGCTGACCATGAGTTTGCTTCAGAATGTACTTGGGAATTCATATGACTGATTGATGGACAATCCTAATGCTGGTTATCAGCTGGGGGAAGAGTTATTCCAGTTAACTCCAGCTGGTTATGTAAATGTTTGATGTTACATGCAGATGTTTGCTGCTGTGTGTGTGTGTGCGCATCTCTCTGTGGGCTTGAGTTGACACAGTCTAGCAGTATAATTTCTGATGATCTTTGCACCTACCTAATACTATTTCTATTTCTGTGTACATAGCTAGGAAATTGCTGTTTATCAAAGATACCCTTTTTAAAATCATAGTTCAGGTGCACTGATTCTGGCAAATGCATTGTTTTATTTGGCATCCTATGTCTGATGTGGGCAGGCAGTTTAACTTTTGATTAATATTCCAGGTGCTGTTACTTCCTCAAAACTCATATTCTTCAAGCAGCTGACCAGTGATAAACAGTTTTCTTCATTAAAAATCAGTTGCCAGGTCACCTTGGGTTTCCCATGAAGGAAACTTGAAGCTGAGTTCTCTTCATTAGTGTGTAAACTTGTATTTGCTGTCTGTCAGAATGCTTCAAGTCAGTGGGATGCTTTCAGAATTGATAGTAGTCCCTCACTGAATGGAGTTGTACAAATTGCAAGTCCAAAGTGTCATGAAGCTTAAACAGGAAAATTGAACTACTGACTTTTCCCAGTTTCTAAGCTTTTTCCACTTTCTTCTGAGTTCTGTGATATTCTCTATACCTTGATGTATAGAACAGCTTTTTTAAAATAATGAAAACTGAGATTATGTTAGCAGAGGTGTAAGAAAATCATCAGAAAGTTTACAGCGCATGACAGAATGATGGAGTTTGGCAACACAGCCTGTAGACTGTTAGAAAAGCCAGCTTGGGTCTGAAATTTGTGGCTTAATTCTTAATTCCACTGCCTTTTCCAGTTCCTTAAATAATACCTTTCTAAATCACCTTGTTAACTGTAAGCATATAGCAATGGCCAGAAAACTTGTATTTTGTAACAGGGGCTTTTATCTGCCCCTGTGTGCCTGGGAGCTTTTGCAATACAGGACATGTGCCTTTATACCTCTGCTGAACTAAGCTTGGGAAGGTGTGATTATTTTTTTTCTTTTAGCAAAAGCATGGATTTTTGTCTATGCCTTTTTACTTCCAGGTCTGCATCTCTTCAAGGCCTTCTTCAGAAGTGGACGTGCATTCTTGTCACTAAAAACTACTTCAGTGTCTCAGTATGGATGCACATAAATTTCTTTATCTCTAATTTCTGTATCTACATTACGTAAAACCTGATGCAAATTCAGGTAAATTTCTATCCACCTTTCAGAAACATGCTGAAGACACCCCATTTTTGGGTTCTCCCTGTTTCAGTTAATTTGTGTTAAAACATGTCATTAACTAACCAGTGGTGAGTGTGTACATTGACTGTCTGCATTTCTTCGGCTTTGTGTAAGGCTGTAAGAATGAGACCCAACTGTTTGATTAGCTCAGGCCATGATTCAAGGAGACTTCTCACTTTAAATCTATGAGGAAAAGGTTTGTGACAAAAGTTTATGTATGACAAAGTTTGGTTCTGAATAATTTTTTTTAATAGACTGAGATACTTTGAGGGACAAAAGTAGAAGTGGGAAATGATGGTTTTCTGAAGTGGTATGCTTGGTAGCTTCTCTACCATGCTTTTACAGCACATACATGTGTGTATGGGGAGTGTGTACATACTATTCTGTACCTTTGTACTGTATTTCTAAAATTATAACCGGCAGAAGGTGGGAGGTGAGGTGGTGCTGCAGCATGTGAGCAGCACAACAGAAGGTGCAGACAAGTTCTCTTGCGCTGAGCCATACAGAATTTGCAAAGCCGAACTCTGGCAACTTTTGAGCATGGCTTCTTAATGAGCACATCGTTAAGAATTCTGTAACAAACCCCACCACACACTCTTCCTCATCCAGAGGGTATCCTGCAGCTGGGAACTGAGCATATGTGGGCATTAGACAACATGACACTTCTTGTGAGCATAAAAGATGGTAACAATAATTTCTTCTGACTTTCTAATTCCTCATACACCATAGCTAGATGAGCAGAGTGGTGTTCTGCCATTTGCCTAACTCATGGGCTGCTGCTTTGCAGCTGCTGCTTTCCTGGTGGTGACTGCATCTCAGTGCTCCTATGCCCTTCAATCCCACCCAAAGGTTTTTAGGCTGAAGCACATGAATATTTGTGAAGCACTTGGCACATCTTCAGTGGTAGGTGCCACTGTACTGCAATCTTTCTGGGCTTGATGCAGTTCTCTGAATGCACCTTTAAGTATGGTGCACTTAGAATTCTAAATTTAGTTTATTACAAACTTATTTCCGAAAGAGATCCGGCCTGAACTTACATGCAAGCTCTAGCATGTGTTTGTAATTGAAAACACACTACAAGACAGGATATCAATTTAATTTAGATTTTGGTTGATTATCAGATAAGTTTAATTCAGAAAGGAAGTGATACCTAAGTATGAAAGGAAGCACTATTAACTAGTGAGCAGGTGGACTATTCTTGTTAGCCTTCCTGTGCTGGGCAGGAATACACAAAATTGAAAGTCCATGCATTGTATGCCTTCCAGTTGAAAGCTCTTCTTGGCTCTTTCAGGGTTTTACTGATTCACTATTAAGGGAAGAGTTATAGTTGATATTTAACCAATCAGCCTTTGGGACTTTTCTTTTTGGTGCTAAAAAGTAAATAGTGTTAAGTCTAAAGATTGGTTTCAGAAAGGGGTTTTGTACTCCCAGTTGGTGAGAAGATGAAGTTTTGAATGTGCAGAAATACAAGAAGGGGGCAACTTCTGAGAAAGATCAGCATTTGGTGAGTTTGCTAAATTTTGCTTTCAGTAGGTAAAGTCTTATATTCACTGTTATGTGAATACTGGTTTAGAGAAAGGTGTTTTTTATAAACCTCACCCCTTCTTTAGGGGGCGGGAGGCAGGAAGGGGGCCCCCAGTGTAATTATCTGGGATTAGCTAGCCAGCCTAGCGTAGTCAAGGTCAAAACCTGGAGCTGAGCACTGCCTCTGTTCAGCGAGCAGTTCATGTTACTTCCCTGCACGTGCTTGGCTTTCAGCAGGTGAGAAGCCCTGGTGAACTTGGCCAATGTTAAGCCACTGATGGTGGATGATGGTGGTCTCTGCGAGGCTTGTGCATCTTACCGTGTGCAAGCCATTGGTTGCCAGCCTGTGTGCTAGTTTTGTACCTCGCACAAGAAGCTAGACCCTGAATTTCTGCAGCCCTCCAAGCACAGCAGGAACCTCTCAGACTTTACACAGCTGCCCGAGGACTGAGTGCTGTCGGGTGTAAGTCAGTGTCCTTCTGAGTGTGGTAACTTGAATGAGAAGACCAGCAAAACTAAGTTTTAGAAAAAAACAGTTCATTATTCATCACCTCTGGGTGATGCAGCACAAACTTGGGGAGAAATACACATCTGCCAGGTATCATAGAAGACCTCTTCTGCAATGGGGAAAAAGAAGGGGAGTGGAAGTCTGTTTTGCATGTTTGGCATGAGGTCCTCACCCTGTCCCTTTGCATTCCCTACAGTGGCTTGGAGCCATTCATTGATGTGTGCTTAGATGTTTGTGAAAGCTTGGTGGAGATGTCAGGAAACACAACCCTGAGCAGGAGAGAGTTGGCTTGAGTTCAGCTGCGCTTAGAAAACAGGCAACCAATATTTGCTAAATGCAAGTTGCCGCGGTAGGGTCCAGTTTTTGAAAAGCACTGGTGCTTAAGTCCACAGTTAATTACAGGGCCTTCTGGATGTAGAGCTACGTCACTGCCAAATCAGATGTAAAAAGAGGAGGCATTTAAGTTTCCTCCCTCACAAAGGAAGTAGTGAGCATGAAGCCTAAAAGTCACTTCTCTGCCCTGGCGGGAACAAAAGGGAAGCTTATGTTCTGAAGCTGGAAACTGGAGGGAGTTCTCTAAGTGATCTTTTCAGGTCATCACATGCTTTGTTACCACCAGTAACAAGTCCCATCCCCTCCTTGCCCCCGGATTCAAAATAGCTCCAGGCAGAGGGAGGTTTT
Source organism: Phaethon lepturus (assembly GCF_000687285.1). Taxonomy (NCBI): domain Eukaryota; kingdom Metazoa; phylum Chordata; class Aves; order Phaethontiformes; family Phaethontidae; genus Phaethon; species Phaethon lepturus. The sequence goes on from NW_010556886.1 coordinate 6,458, forward strand.
CTCTGCAGTGTTGCTTATCAGATGATATGAAAAAACACTGCCTTCAAAATACAGCCTTCAGCTTTGCTAGTTCAGTTTCCTTAATAGGTGTCTGATTGTCTCACCTGCTGTTTTTCTCTGTTGGTTAAAAGTTAAAACTAGCACTTTGTAAAACAGTGGTGACTGCAGTTCTTATTTTTAATGTGCTACAGCTACGAGGTGCTATGAAGAGCCTTGTTAAGGTAGTGATGAAGTGGTGTGGAAGATGCACCACCAAAATATGTAATAGTGTGGTAGGAACACGCTGCTTTCCTGCATGTACCATCTATGACTGTCCCGTGCAGTCTGCACTGCTGTGGTAATTCACAGGCTTCCTGTTAATCATGTAATGAGGAAAATACTGACTCCTAAAAGGAATTCATACCTCTCTAACAGCTGCGAGCTTCTCACTGTTTTAGCAGCACCTTGAGGGGGGAGGTGGGGGCAATCTTCACCCTTTCATTTCCTCTTTACATGGCCATTGTGGTGCAAACGGAATGTGTTAGGAGATGAAGGACTCATTGCCTGCTTCTTGATTGTTCATCATCTCTCCAGCATCATACCTGTGACTTCTGAACTCTTTGTCCTAATGCTCCTAAAACGCTGCTGTATGTTTTCTGTCCTCTTGCATAGCAGAAGCCGAGACCAATTTCGAGGGAATTGAGAGCAAGTTTTCCTTACGGACGCCTGCAGAGCCCGATGAGGATGTGTGCTATCTGGTTCCTGGGCAGGTGGACAGCCTGGCACAGTGCAACTTCAACCATACCAGTAAAACCTTTGTGGTGATCCATGGGTGGACGGTAAGAAGAAAGGGGAGGAATCTCCCTTTTCACCACACTCCTGACAAACTGTGCTAGATATGTCATCTGAGATTATAGTAACCACAGATAATATTAATATATCTCCTTTTTTAATTAAAAAAACAACAGGTGACAGGAATGTATGAAAGCTGGGTCCCGAAGCTGGTGGATGCTCTGTACAAGAGGGAGCCTGACTCAAATGTCATTGTGGTGGACTGGCTAATTCGAGCTCAGCAGCACTACCCAGTGTCTGCTGCATACACTAAGCTGGTGGGAAAGGATGTGGCTATGTTTATTGACTGGATGGAGGTAAGATGTGTGGTCACATGTCTCACATTGTCCATAATGTCCTAGGAAACAAAGCAGCAATGATGCATCTGTTAATCACCTCCTGTTCTGTAGATGGAGTTAAGCTGTTGCGGCCAGTACCTTTGCTGGACTGGTAAAATCCCAGCTTTAATGGTTATCTCTTGCACAAGGAGGCCTTTTATAGTGCATTCTCGAAATGTCACCTTGTGTTCTGTGGAACCGTTGAGCCTTCAGCATTTCTGAAGGCTCTGTGAGAGGTAGCTGTGAAAGACAGGTTCCTATATATTATACAGCAGCCAGCCCTCGGGAAACAGAAGTCTGCCCTGCCTTCGGGAAATGCTTAAGAGGTCCAGAAACTGGTGGGGTGGGGGTGGCCAAAAACCTTTGATACAATACACAGCCCTGTGTTCCGTCCTTCATTCTGCGTTCCTCTCTGCTTGGATTTTTGCCTTAAGCGAGTTAACTTAAGTGACCTAGTATGGCAAAAATTATGTTAATTGTATTTAGTATTTCTTCTGTTATTCATGGCTGAGAGAAATCCCAGTGTTGACAAAACATTTTCCCTTGTGTCTTCTGATGTTTTTCCATTTGACTTCAGAGATATTGTTCTCTTCTGCAGGAGCAATTCAATTATCCTCTCAACAATGTCCACTTGCTGGGATACAGTCTAGGTGCTCATGCTGCTGGGATTGCTGGGAGTCTGACCAAGAAGAAGGTGAACAGAATTACTGGTAAGAAAACGTGGTTGTAGAGTGGAGAATCCTGTCTCTTCCATGCTGAAATATTACACTTCTCTGGAAAATAAGCAGAATAATTGTTGATTGTTTTGTTGGCAGTACTTAGGTTATGGGTTCATTCTTTATGGAATCAGCAGAGTTGATATTTCTGTAGTAGAACTGGAAAAGGTTCAGAAAAGAACAAGAAAGGTGAGAAGCCTTGATCTGCTTCTGCACAAGAAATGAGTGAGTAGGCAGGGATTTATTGGCCATGAAAAGAGACTAGTTGGTGGGGGGATGTGATCAAGACTGGCCAAATCCATGGCTTGGAGAAGGTCACAGTGTCTCTCTTGCAGCATGAGAACTCCAGATGGTTGTCTTCATCCAGGTGATCATCCCTTGCAGCTGGTGGGAGCTATTCAAAAAGAACAGGAGGTGGATCCTCCTGCAGTGCTTGTAGTATCTGCAGAGCTCTCTGCCAGGATCAAAGGGAGACTAGATGATAATGAGAAGAGATCCACTGTGAGTTGCAAAAAATAAATCCTAGCAGGCTCAAGTAATATTCTAGGCTGAAAATAATACCGGGGGAGTTTTGAGAAGGGAAGTATATATAGGCTTGCCTTGTTCCTATGCATGTTTAAGTGTCTGTTTAGGGTGACTTTTTTGGAGGCTGAGAAGTGTGCCGGACAAGGCAGAGTGTGTGGCCACTCTGAGACTGGCTTACAGCCCAAGCACCTGGGGAGCTGAGCCCTTAGCACCGATCTCGGTGAGAAAGGAGGTCCCAACATCAGCAAATGAGGCTAAGAATATCACTCATCTATGGTGTCTTTGCTGAGAGAGATTGGGAACAGCATTCAAATGGGAGTCTAGCTCCCTTCCACCTGGTTCCCTTTGCCCTTTTACCTGAGCCTGGCTGTGATCCCAGATCCAGAGGTGTGCTGGGGACTGGGCTAGGCAGCAGTCACATCAGGAAAGGCTGACACCTGACAGGTGGCAGATTAAAATCAGGAGGCCAAAGCACTAGTCCATCTACCCTTCCTTTCAGCAGCAGCTTTGTTGCTTTCACTGGTGCTGCCAAATCACCCAAATACCAGTAGCCCTCTGTTACGCCCCCCACAGTCACCCTCGGTGCCCAGGATGAACTTTTCCCTGGCAAGTGGCATCCCCTTTGGGCACAGGGAGTGGTGGGATGTGGTCCCTGAAGGCCTCACAGCAGGGGGAGGCAGCTCAGACTGGGCGAGGCTAACCAGGGGTGGGCAACCCAGGTGCCTGTCCCCCGCTGAGGGACGCAGAAAAGACATGTCCCTTCAGCCATCTCTCAGTAGTTGTCTGGATTCAAGAGGTGGTACTGGTTCACTGGCAGCATAGTTCTGGGTGTTTTTCCATGTCAGTGTTGCTGCGGCTTGACAGTTTGCCATAATAATCTCCTTCCCCTAAGGCATGTAGACAGTGAAGCTCTTGTTTGTGTTTCCCACCTGTTCCCCTAGCAGGGAGTTAGCAGCAAGACACTTTCCACACTTCAGACACTTCAAATAGAAATTTTACAATTCCTCTCGTTCTTAACAAGAGAGAAAGACATTGAGAAAATACTTCCTAGCTTGTTTCTTCCATCCACTAGGAATGCTGCAGCTGTGAGGAAGTTATCTGGGCTTCTTTACGTATGTTTACATACACCTTTTAAAAAGTGACAGCATTTCAAGGGAATGTATTTGATTCTCCTGTATACATGAATGCTACTTAAATGATCCCACTGTAATGTCTGCAGTGACACTGACACCGTATGGAATACTCTGGCCCAGTGTGGTAGTAGAGTTTGGCGTTTGTTGTCACTGTCTTTGGCAGACAATAATCTCGGTTTTCTTTTGTGGTTTGTCCTGCAAAGGCCTGGATCCAGCTGGTCCTACCTTTGAGTATGCCGATGCCCTCACTCGCCTCTCCCCGGATGATGCTGACTTCGTGGATGTCCTACACACCTACACTCGAGGCTCTCCAGACCGCAGCATTGGTATCCAGAAGCCTGTTGGACACATTGATATTTATCCTAATGGTGGAGGCTTCCAGCCAGGTTGCAACTTGGGAGAAGCACTCCGTCTGATCGCTGAAAAAGGCTTTGCAGGTGAGGCTGCTCTGAAACAACCAGTGTAACATCCAAAGGGAGATCTTCAATAGCCTGCAAGGTTTCCTGCAACCAAAGATCTGAGAGGCACAGGAACTTGTTATTTTAAGTGCCTTTAAAAGCCACCCTGTAAAGCCCGGCTCTGGCATAGTGGATCATGCTTGTTGACAGCATTGCTTAGGGGTTTATATCATTACATGAATGTGCGTATACAGATTACACATTTTTTTTCTTTCAAGATGTGGATCAGCTGGTGAAATGCTCTCATGAACGATCCATCCACCTCTTCATTGACTCCCTCCTCTATGAAGAAAAGCCCAGCATGGCCTACCGCTGCAACACAAAGGAGGCCTTTGAGAAGGGTCTCTGCCTGAGCTGCCGGAAGAATCGCTGCAACAATTTGGGTTACAAGGTCAACAGAGTGAGAACGAAGAGAAATACCAAAATGTACTTGAAGACCCGTGCTCAGATGCCCTATAAAGGTAGGTCCTGCTTGCTGACTGGTGAGCCAGACTGGTACTTTTGCCCAGCTGTGTGTCAGGGTGGGTGCATGCTGCTGCTTTGGTGCCTGTGGTGAGCAGGACTGGAGCTTGCCCGCAGTTCACCATTAAGCACAAGCTAAAGTCCAGTCTCAGAAACTTGCTGCCGCCTTCCTTTTTGTATTCTACCCCCCCCTCCACACCTTCAGTAAGATGACACTGTTTTTCTAAGTAGCAAAATTAAGAGCATTTATTCTGCAGCCTGGTCAATTGGAACAAGCATTTTTCATCCAAATGAATTTATCCTGTGAAAACAACTAGCAGAGCTCAGCCTGATGAGCAACTTCTTTAAAGATGTGCAACCATCAGACGTGTGCCTTTTATAGTGCCTTTGCCAGAGGAGCAGCAGCCCTTGTTAAAATATCACAGCGCTTCTTGATTCCCACTGCCACAGTGGTAGGTCTGAGAAAGACATTGCCAGAAAGAACTGGAAGGCTTTCAGCTAGGGTAATAGCTTCTGAGTTGTATCTTACTACTTTATTTTTTTCCTCCCTAGCATTGACTGTGCCACATGATATCCTCATGTGATGGACCAGCAATCAGAGGGCACATTCCTGCAGTGTTAGAACAGCTGCAAAACTAGTGTTTTGTTGGCATTTGGTGCTTAGTCTGCAGTGTCAGTGGGTTGAATTTTTTTCACCAAGGCTTCTGTATGAGGAGGGCACAGCTCACTTGTTTCAAGTCAAGGATGGCAAGTCTTACACCCTTGTAACAGGTTTGAAAGTGATACTGCAGACTTGGTGGTTATTACAGTGGCAGTCAACAGCAGAGTTTAGTTGCAAGAACTACAAAGGTGTTTTTAATCATGATTCCCTTGCATCCTAATCTTTACTGCCTCACAAAAATATTCCCTAGATATCTTAAGGGAACTCAGTTTAGTGATGCTTGCATATTCCAGCCTAGGATTTACATGGGGGTTTTTGGGTGGTTTTGTCACCAGCAGTCTCTTTGGAGGTTAAGTTTTTTCCTAATGGCCTTTTCTTTTGTATTCTTCCAGTCTTTCATTACCAGGTCAAGATCCATTTCTTTGGAAAGACTAATATGACCAAGACAAACCAGCCATTCCTGATCTCTCTCTATGGCACTCTAGATGAGAGTGAGAACATTGCTTTCACACTGTGAGTAGCTACGGAAACAACAGCAATCTACTGTTGAGTATACCTAAATCTGTTTTTTTAAGCCCCAGCTGAAGAACTTGGTTTAGTTCTAACTACAGAAATCTTGCAGGGTCCCAGAATCTGCCCTTGTCCTTGATCAAGGGGATGCATCCACTGCTGAAGCTAATGATATAAGCTCTGTAGCAGCTTTTCTTGATAAGAGATCTGAGATACAGAAATGAGAAGTCTGACCTGTGGCTTAGCCTAGTAAGAATTTTTCTGGGGTGGCAGGTTTCTTTATTCTCTTTTTCAGTATCTTTATGCCACGTTTCAGCCTTGTTAAAGCTCCTTAAAAGCAGACTGCAACCTGGAGTTAATTGCCTAGGTCTGAAGGCCTCAGTGCAGAAGCTGGGGGAGGCATGGGATTTGCTTCCACAGCTCTGCAAATAAGCAGAAGTCTGTGCTTACATCCCTATACCTGGGCTGTCAGGGGATAGGGCTAGAAAGCACCAAAGTCTGTTCTCCACTCTGAGGAACCTAAACTGTTCCTGGCTGGTGCTTCTCTGGTTTCTCTGAGCGCTACCAGCACTGGAGAAGACACCCCTTGCTTGGCAGCCTGTCCCAGGGTTTTACCAGCCTTGCTGCAGAAAGCTTTTCTGTGTGCCTCTGCAAAGGCTTAAGGTGTTTTTTTCCTTATTCCATCCATCAGAACTATGGAGAAGGTTGCTTCCGTCTTCTCTGAAGTACATAACGTCCTCATACTGTGTTTCACCTTAATTTTCTTTATCCAACAGTTCCCTTCTTTGTTCCTTTTTCCTTATTCCCTTCCCCACAGGCCTGAAGTCTCCTCAAACAAGACCTTCTCCTTCCTGATTTACACGGAAGTGGACATTGGTGACCTGCTTATGCTGAAGCTGCAGTGGGAGAAAGACACTTTCTTCAGCTGGTCAGACTGGTGGACTCCTTTTACATTTGACATCCAGAGAGTCAGAGTGAAATCGGGAGAAACTCAGAAAAAGTAACTTGTTTTGATTGTTATAAGCTATATTAGCTTTAATTGACAGTGTTTCCTGATTCCTGGTATCTCACAGGGTGGGACAAAGCATGGAAAGCAGTTACAAATGGGTGCAGCACTGATAATCAGGGCTCCAGTGGCACCAAACCAGCATTTATGTCAGCTGGATTCAGTTATTTGCTTCCACTGGGATCTGCAATCTGCAGTTTTACTCCCACATAATTAATTTGCATACCACTGTCTCACGTGCCTCAAGTTAGTTATAATATGCGGGAGAAGATCTCCATGAACCAGCATCTGACTGTATTTGTAGTTCTCCTTTGTCTTGCTGGACATTTGCACAGGTTTTCTTGCAAAGAGCATGCTTAAAAGGAGGCTTTTAGAAACACTTCCAAAAGTGCATTTGCACAAGAAATCATTGCATTGTTAAGTGGGATTTTCTTAGGAGTTGGGAATGCCTAAATGGTGGGTGAAAACTGAAACATATGAATGTTACAGGACATTGCTAATGTGTGAATGTTAAAATAGCAAAGTCTGAATAAAACTGATTTGACCTGAATTTTTTGAAATACTCTTACTCACTAGACATGAGATCCATTAGCAGAAAATAGACCCAAACAGAGTATGGACGTCGTACGTACAATATCGTAAATAATGTTCCTCCTTTGAATAAACAAGGTAGTCACTTTATCAAAGAACAGTTATCAGAGCTGAACAAATATAGGGTTGGGGAAAGTACTGATAAATAGAAAAGCAACTGCTTAGGTTTGTTGGAATTGGCAGCCTACTTTGTTTGCAAACATTTGAGAGTAAGGCTTTCTTCCATGATCATTCACCTGCCAAAGTCACACAAGGACTGGTGTAAATAAAGATCCAAGAGACTGAGGTAGAGCTTCTGCTCTCTTAGCCGCAAGATTTTATGCAAAAGACTGGTCAAATTTATGACTACAGTTTGAGGTGCATGCATAATGCCTTTGCCAGTTTTTCTTGCACAGTTCCTTTTGTCACAGAATTCTCTTGGAAGTAACTTTCTCACAGGCTTGTGAAGTTGTAGTGCCCCACATGACAAAGTATAAAGACTGCTTCTAAGCACCAGTCCTCTTCCTATGGTTAAAAAGCTGTCTGACTCAGGCATGTAATTGTCCAATATTTATTCCACAGGGTGGTGTTCTGTTCTCGAGATGGCACCTCACGTCTTGGTAAGGGAGAAGAGGGAGCAATATTTGTGAAATGCTTGGAGCAGCCTGTGAACAGGAAGAGAGGAGGGTATGAGTGATCACTGTTGTTTTTGGATTGGGGGGAACTTAAGTGGTAGCAGGAGGATCTAATAAAACATCCTGATTTAGTTGGTTTGTGCACTGGTCTTCTCAAGGCTTCAGAATCATGACAACTCAGACTAACCTGAGGCTGGCTTATGGCAGCTTTGGCTGCTTAAAACCTCCTAATTTGGTTCTCTGCTAACAATCTCCTTCTATGGTTGTTAGCGTGTCTGAAAAGTAGGTACAAGTCACTGCCTTTCACATTCACACGGTGGCCAAGGATAAATGACTGATTCAGAGGGCTTACAGTTGAGACACTTAACACAGAGGAAAGCCTGCCTTCATCTAGAGATGCCTTGCATTTACCCTTAATTGAAGAACATAGAAACAGCCATACTGAGTCAGTCCAGAGCCCTCCCTCCTCGCTGGCCAGCAGTAGATTAGGAGGCTGGTGCAGGTGCTCTCCCTGGCATGCTGTCTTCTGCTGGCAACTGCCAGGTGACTTCCTGAAGTTTGTGTCTCTGATTTGGATCAGAGATGGAGCCTTTGTGTTTAATAGCCCTTGGTGCACTTTAATATTTGATCAATAATTTTTCTGACCCAGAGTAAACTTTCAAATATGGGGACAGATTTATTTGGACTTTATCCACTAGAGTTTGAGCTGGAGAAGTGGTAATATTTATTTTAGTGCAATTGCTGTGTATAAAAGGTCTCATGGGGACACTTCTAGACTGAGATCTAGTTCTGCGTAAAAAGGCATGTGTGCTGACCTTCACTCTGCAGTAATGACGTGGGTAGGCCTTGAGAGCTCTGTGTGTGTATCTGATATGTAAGCAGCCAGGAAAAGCCCAAGCACATAACTTATTTTCCTGTTAAGTAGTATTTTTTTAATACTAAGTCTCAAAAATAAGACAAAAAGAAGTAAGCATCTTATGTCTTCCTCTTCACCTCATCTGTCTTTTTTTTCCACAGTGCCAAGAAAGCCTCTAAAGAAAATTCTGCTCATGAATCTGCTTAAGTGACAAGAATGAAGATTTTTTTCCACACTGGGGAGGAGGAGAGTCTGTTCATCCTTGTGGACTGGATGTTCAGAACCAAATATATAGAAGTATTTATCCGCTGCTGGCTTTTTGCCTGCTATTCCTAGCTATCTTAGGAGACCTCGTGTAAGGAAGTCTCAGCATAAAGTTACTAACAATAAAGATACATTATCCAAATAGTTTAAAAACAAAGAAATCTGCAAAACAACTTGCCAAAGGCTTGAGTGCTGGGAAGGAGTAAGTAATTTTGCTTAATCATGGTGCCTTGTGACAAAGTTTCTTGACCATCAAATCCTCTATAGCAATTTTCTAGTATTTATTGAAAAGAAGCAAAACCCTGCACCAGGCTTATTTTCTTTTCAGGAGTCTTCTGAAACTGGACAGGTCTTTTTCTGGCTTGGCTAACTGAATTTCCAGGCAGTTCAGTGGCTAGAGTTCATTGTCTTCAAGTGTGTGTTTAGCAAATGAGTAGGTTTTTCATGTGAAAAAAAGCTTTGTGTGTATTACTAAAAGGTGTCAGGGACTGTCTTAATATGGGGATGAATTTTCTAGTTTGTGGTTATGAATGTGTTTTACTGGGGGTAGATGCCAGTGCTGCTTAGCAATAGGTATGGTCTGTTAAGCTATATAGTTCTATGCAGCTTACCCTGGAATACATAGCAGTTGTAGGAGAAGACAGCAATACTAGTGTCCTACGCAGACATTCAGCTTTTAATCTGTGCTTTTATTCCTTGAAAATGAAACCGTCTAGCCTCCAACACTGTGTGAATAAGGAACTGCAAAGGAATTGAGCTACCAGAAACTGCAGGACACACTTTTTCTTTCCCACCACTTGATTGCATCCCATATGCCAAAACTGTGACAGTTTTTCTGTTCTTTGACACCAAATGTCAGTCATGCAGCTGAGTGGCTGCTGTATGCAAGTCTTCAGTGCAAGTGGATCTGCTTGACAGGTGACAAGCATGCTCAGGCTTCCTGAGACTGGAATTGTGACTGTGACCCACCTTGGTTTATTGGCTGTGATACAGTGCTAGATCCTAGGAGCTGCATGGTTTTCTGATATGAGGTGGAATTCGGCAAGGAGCAGGAGCTGTGACAGTTAAAAGGAGCCTGATTGTGTGATGCACAAGAATGAATGCTCTGAAAAACACTTGAATTAGACATTCTGCAAGCTTCCAAAAATAGATGCATTGAAGGCATTCTGCTTTCCCTTTAACATGTAATTTTTCAAGTGCTCTGAAAGGTTCAAGAGCCCTCTTTTAGATTTCTAGAAGATAAACAAAATACTGGGGAGGCAGAAGGGCTTGAAGGTAGACACTTGGAGACGTGTAATGTAAGCTATTGATGCTGGGTTTTGTAGTATTTTCCTGCATGTGCAAGACAGTGTGGAGGTGGTGATTTCTCCAATATCATCCAATCCTGAAAGCAAAACCAACATTATGCATTTATGTGCACATTTTTCCAGCCATGGCTGCTAGTATATTTGGGGATAAAAGTCTTAAACAGTGCAATATGCTGGAATATTAATAACTATGAAATTGCTCACATTTGATTTCCTAACCCTTAAACTACAGTAGAGATGTGGTGAGTCACTGAGGGTGGGGTTGAGTATTGAACCACTGCATTTGAGACCTCTAAAAATAAATATAATGATTTATTCCCTATAGACTTCACATTTTATTGCAGTTTTCTCTTAAGAGTTGAGTTCTTTGGAAATAAAGTGTCTGAACAGGTGTGCTCTTAAAACAGGATGAAAAACAAACACATACAGAACTTGGATACAGAATAGTGAAGGTTCTTGTACATGAGGACACATGATTTAGCTTTGGATGTTATTTATTAGCTGTAAATAAGATATTTATGTGTGTAAAGGTAGTTTGTATATATTGCTAAAATTGCTGACAGTCTCTATATTGATACAGTTGTGTGGTATTAATCCTGTATATAGCTTTCAGATTTTTTTATCAACAAACCACTTACACTGCATTATTTCCTATGTGGTTAATGCATTCTTTTTTAAAAGAGAAAGCTCCTCAGTTTTGTACAGAATGGAAACCTATGGTTTTAATAAAATTCTCAAACTGATGCCAAAGTCACTAGTTTCCTTTTGATGAAACAGTTTGCTGTATATCGCTTACGTGAAGGCCATAGCCTTTTACTTGGCTTCTGGAGTGAAAAGATGGGGTAAGATGTATTTTTAAAGCAGCAGGTGATCTTTTTTTTTCTTTCCTTTTTTGGAAATGCAAAAACTATGTACCAAGACATCAAGGAATCACTGTGTGCCAGCGAGTATCCCCATCACAAGAAGCTGGTTACGTGCAGTGTTTGGTTTTCAAGTTTCATACCCTTTTAAGAACTGCCATTACTTCGAAAGGTTCATTCCTCTTTTGGCAAATGTCGGAACTATGCTTCTCTGCACTCGACCAAAATAGAGATGTTCTGGCCCTGTGCATACAGTAGGCAAGCACCACTACCTTACTACCACTGCTGCTTAAGGGCTGAACACTGAAAAAAAAAAAATCACTTTGACCCCCATGTTGTGAGCACAGCTGAGTGGGAGTGGTTGTCACCAGGACACTTTGGTTGGTGATACACAGCAAGGTTCTACCAAGGCACCTGGAAGGGGAGTGCCAGAATTAAGGCAAGTTGTAGTGACATGCATATGTGGGACAATATTAGGGGTATTTAGAGCAGCTCTGAGTTGGCCTGGGAGACTGCTGCTTGGTCAAAGAGACCGCTCTGAGAGGGGTGGTACTTCACTGGTGAAAGCAGAGGGGAGGTATGCAATGGAAAATGGATGGGCATAAAGGATGAATGGAGGGAGAGGGATGAAAGAGGCAAGGGGAGGTGTG
>NW_010556886.1:18235-36942 GCF_000687285.1 Phaethon lepturus
GTATGGGAGAGGGAAGATGGAGGAACCCAATCTGTGGGAGAGGGAAGGCATGGAAATGCTGGCAACTGGTGTTCCAAGGACACTGCTGCTTTCCCTATGTCAGTGACTGGGTTGGGGGACGGGAAAGACTCCTACAGTTGTACAAGACAAGGCCTGTGACCTCATCTCCTAAAAGCACCATGGTATTACTACTTTAAAGCCACAGCAACCTCACTGCACTAAACACATTATTAGGTAAAGCAGAGAAATAGTTTTTGGTGCAGGGGCAAGAACCCAGGTCTCCCCAGCGAGCCTCCAGAGCCATCCTGGCCCACTGCTACTCTTGCATCTTGCTCTGCCATGCCCAGCCACATCCGGAAAGGCAATGATCCCCGCTCACCCTGCCAACTGTCTGGAGAGGGCTATGGGGTAGATAGACTATCTCATGGTTAACCAATGGCTTGAACAGGCAGAAAGATCCATTCTTGGCTAGAAAGAAAGGGTGAAGAAAAGGATTGAAGACAATGTACCTGGCAAGGCAAGGAATCATAGAATGGTTTGGGTTGGAAGGGTCCTTAAAGATGTAGCTCCATGAGCAGGGACACCTTCCACTACAGCAAGTTGCTCAAAGCCCCGTTGAACCTGGTCTTGAACACTCGCAGGGCAGGGGCATCCACATCTTCTCTGGGCAACCTGTTCCAGTGCCTTACCACCCTGAGAGTGAAGAATGTCTGCCTTATAACTAATCTAAATTTACCTTCTTTCAATTTAAAGCTGTTACCCTTTGTCCTATCACTACATGCCCTTGTAAAAAGTCCCTCTCCAGCTTTCTTGTAGGCCCCCTTTAGGTACTGGAAGGCTGCTATATGGTCTCCCCAGAGCCTGCCTTCCTCCAGCCTGAACCACTCCAACTCGCTCAGCATGTCCTCATAGGAGAGGTGTTCCATTCCTCTGATCATTTCTGTGGCCCTCCAACAGGTCCGTGTCCTTCTTGTGCTGAGGGCTCCAGAGCTGGATGGCATACTCCAGGTGGGTTGTCATGAGAGCAGAGTAGACAATCACCTCCCTCGGCCTGCTGGCCATGCTTCTTTTGATACAGCTCAAGATACTGTTGGCCTTCAGGGCTGTGAGCACACATTGCCGGGACATGTTGAGCTTCTCATCAACCAACACCCCCAAGTCCTTCTCCTCAGGCGTCCTCTCAATCCATTCTTCACCCAGACTGTATTTGTGGCCCGAACCCATGTGCAGGACCTTGCACTTGGACTTGTTGAACTTCGTGAGGTTCTCACAGGCCCGCTTCTCTTGCCTGTCAGGGTCCCTCTGGATGGCATCCCTTCCCTCCAGTGTGTCAACCACACCACTCAGCTTGGTGTCACTCACTTGCTGAGGGTGCACTCAATCCCCCTGTCCACATCCCTGACAGAGATGTTAAATAATGGTGGTCCTAATACGGGCTCCTGCAGGACTCCAGTCATCACTAGTCTCCACCCAGACATTGAGCCATTGACGGCAACTTGCTGGTGCGACCATCCAGCCAATTCCTTATCCATTAAGTGGTGCACCCGTCAAATCCATGCCTCTCCATTTTGGAGACAAGGATGTTATGTAGGACAGTGCCAAATGCTTTGCACAAGTCCAGATAGATGATGTTAATTGCTCTTCCCTTATCCACCAATGCTCTAATCCCATAGTAGAAGGCCACCATGATTTGGCCTTAGTAAAGCCATGTTGGCTGTCACCAATCACCTCCTTATTTTCCATGTGTCTTAACATAGTGTCCAGGAGCATCTGCTCCATGATCTTGCCAGGCACAGAGGTGAGACTGACTGGCCTGCAGTTCCCCAGGTCTTCCTTTTTTCCCTTTTTTAAAATGGGGGTTATGTTTCCCCTTTTCCAGTCAGTGGGAACTTCACCGGACTGCCATGACATTTCAAATATGATGGATGGTGGCTTAGCAACTTCATCTGCAACTTGAGTCCTGACTCAAGTACCTAGTGCCTAGATTTTATTCATACATATTTCATTCTGAGAAATTTTTGGAACCAGCAATGAATGTGCTGTCTGTAGGTGTCTCCATACTCAATTAGCAGTTTGGTAGTTAGCTGATTTGACTCCTCTGTGGAGGCATCATATTATTCATAGGTGCCTGAAACGCAGCACCTGGTGGTGTCACATCAGGGGGCACATGCTTTAAACATTAGATTGAAGGAGACAAGAATAATAGCTTATCATCTGAAGTCCAAGATTGGTTCCTCTATAAAAACAGAGAAGACACTCAGTTGATTCAGTAGTGAGAAAACTATTCCTTTTTGCACGTCTGTAAAGTGGGTGGTTGATTTCCATGAGCCTTGAAATCACGAAGGCCTGTGTAAATCCCACATCTTTGTATACCAATGCTTTTTTTTTTTCCTTCACACTGTGATGACTAGCTATGGAAAATGCTTTCCTCCCTTCAGATATAGTTGTGTGTCTGTTTTTTTCTGTGTGTTATGAACAAAGTATCAGAAGCTTGCTGCTTTGGATAAGCAAGACGTTGCAAATGCGTTGTTTCTAAAGCTGGTCAAAACCAGATATTGAAAACTAATTTTCACTAAAAGAGAAGAATTAAAATAGCTGTAGTGTTATCCTTTTTGTTGACAGCTTTCAATGCAGGGCTGTCCATGTTCTGACTCTGTCAATCCAAACATAGCAGTATTAAAATCCTCAGGGCCAAGGGGACCTATCCAATTGCTACCAGGTCATCATTCAGGAAAGAAATTTCCAGCTTCTCTTGCTGTCTCTTTCCAGAAGAGTCTTCTAGTCAAATGTCTTTTGTAGCAGGTCTGGAAAGTCACCAGTTTACACAAACAAATAAAGGGATTAGCATTCTTCAGTCACTGAAGGAGAACAAGGAAATGAGAAGCGGAAGGGAAGGGAACCATTTGGCAGAACATCCCATGTAGACTTTGTCTCAACAATGTCTTTATATCCGCGTGTGGTGCTATCTCTGCTCAGCAATGCTCAGGATGCTTCCCTAAATCATTTCAAGTTAGCTCAGCCAGAACAATGCATCCACATCAGAAAAGCAGATGCTAAACAGGGACCACTTTGGGTGTAGCAGGTGTTAGTGTGTGGGTGCAGTGTATGTCCAATGATGTAATCTCCCAACCATTCATGTCAGATGAACACCGTGTTCTTCATTGTAGGCCCTTCCTGTGGGAAGTAACTTGATATCATTAGTCTCGCTTCTTGCCAATGACTCTGGAGAGTCTCTGTTACTGTTCATCACCCCACCATGTCGAACCGCTTGGTGAGCAGTGAGACAGCCTGGCTAGCCATGTGTCTGTCCTCAAAAGCGCCAGGAAGTGAGGACACGTCTCGCGTTGCTCCACCTACTAAAGTTTTTTTTACCACAATTAGCTGCAAACCTGGAATCTTCTAAATAGTGAAACAAGGACATTTCCAGAGACAACAGCCAGTGCCAGCTTCACTTCTTTGTATGCACAGGCGACCCACAGAAATTAAGAACAGTAGGAACAGATTCCCATGCTAGAACAGGTTGAAAAGATGCTAAGAACAGACACACTTTTTCAAAAGAAGCATTAAAAGAAAGACTTCAGAAGGTTTCCTTGCCATGTCCTCAGACTTTGGTGAGGCCCTTGCTTCCTTCCCGTGGCATGCTGCATTCAAGAGGTTTTGGGGTTTTCTCCTGCAGCCTGGAAGGTTGCTACTGCACAAGGTTCCCTTAACCCTTGGGGTTAAAAAACTCTCCCATGGCTAAATCTGTATGCGAAGAGAGGGCTACCAGGCTTGTGTTCCTGTTGAAAAGACCATCTCTGCCCTCAATGTGAGGCCTAACCCAAACCCCACTGAGGCTGGGAAAAGTCTTTCTGTTGACAGTGTGGGCTCTTGAGTGCTTTCCTAATACCTGGCATGATACCCCAGTTTTAAAATGAAAGTACTGCTCCAGCTTTTTTACCTTTGCTCCTCTTACACATCATTACCAAGCTGAGTGCATACAATGGCAGGTCATGATCTGCTCAGGCACTAGGTTAAATACTGGATGACTTCTCAAAACTATTCCCAGCATCTCTTGGCCAGTACAGACTTGCTTACCTGCAGGATGCCAGAACAAACAGTGTAATTGCAGTGATGTAAATAGCACTCAGTTGAAATTAAAAAGGGGAAAAAAAAGAGAGAGAGAAAGACATGGTACATAATACCTTATTTAACATCTAGGGGCTCCTGTAGGAGGGTATGAGATTAAGACAATCCAAAGCAAACCACACTGTTTGCATTGGCCTTCTTGCTGGCAGGCCAGACATTCCCATGGGCAATAGGAGCCATCTCAGGGATGCTCTCATGTACCAGCTCACTGCTCTGTGTGCCATGCTACCCCCATGTCTCAGGTGGTGTGCCCCTTCCAGACCCTTGTTGGGTCTTGTTTTGAAGCCAGGCATGGTTACACTGATTCTTAAATTCCTCACTGCTGCCAAGCTGCAAAATGGGAAATAGCATAGCTAGAGCAGGTTGTTTCTTGATCTGTAGCAGGGAAGTTCAACAGCCAGGAGGCTTGACAGAAGCCTAAATTTTGGAGCATTATGTTGCATGTCAGCATAAATTCTGAGGGAAATCAAAGCAAAAACAAAACAAAAGCAAAAAGAAAGAGCAGAATCCTCTAAGAAGAGGCAATACCAAAGAGGGAAGCCTTTAGTTGTTGTACAGTACTATACTGTAATGTAGTGAAATCAGCCATACCAAGACTAGCACAGCAAAGCTGTTAAGCATTCCCTTGATTTTAGATACATATTCTCCTGATATCAAGAAAATGGAAGTGTGCACCTGAGGTTAGGTATACACTTAAGTGCTTTACACTGTGTTGATATCTATTTAAAATGTTTAGTCCATAACAAACCAATCCTAAAGAAAAGTGTATAAAGACCCATTTATAGAAAGATCACCCAGATTACAGAATGAAGAGCAAGATATAAATAAAGGTTAATAAAAGAAGAAACACATATTCAGCAAGAAGAATAAATTAAGAGGAAGAGGAAAAGCAAGGAAGAAGAGCTCTGCCTTAGCAAATTATTCCACCCAGAACACCCACCCACATATTCTTGAATGTAATTGAGCTATTATTTACATATGACTAATTTACCCCCCCCCCCCCCTTTTCTATGTGTTTCTAACCCTCCCACCCAGACACAAAATTAAGCCAAATTTTCTTGTTTATCTTGGCAAAATTTTGCCCTTTGCTTGCAAGGTTTTTCAGTACAAGGGTAAAAAGCAGATCGTAATCTCTCTGATTTTATTTCCCAGGCCTTACACAGGAGACACGGACCAAGCTCAGTGCAACAGAAAGACTACTTCCAATATCAGTCTTCTCTTAATGTCCTGAGCACAGAGCAGTGACGGAGTAAGCAAATGCCTACACAATGGATGATTCAAGAAGTGGAAGACGCTTGCTTTTGTTTTTTTGCATTTTTTTCTCTTTTTTTTATTTATAGAGCTCTGTTCATGTGTCTTGCTGTAGCTTTGTTTTTCTTTTAACATTAGTGTATTTAAAGACCCTGGGGAGAAATCAGGGAAATGCTGGGGAACATTCTTTTGACAATAATTTTACTCCCTTACTTAATGCAGTAGATTTACATTTGGAGCATAAAAACAATGACATTTTTGTGGCTGGATGTTTTTTAATGGAAGGCTTAAACACTCACTTGCATTCAGAATTGGATGTTATTTTTGCCCCTGTGCATTTGAAAGCATCATTTTGAATATGCATGGGAAGCATCAGAATAGGGCAAGAGGGCAAACCTTCTATACAAGGTTTATTTGGGGCTTTTGTCAGTGCTCAAGCAGCCCTGTCTGAGACATTTCAGTTACTCAGTGGTACCTCTTCTGAGTGACTGGTCACTGACCATCACTTCATTTGTTTCCAGCCGCTCTCTGACAGGATCCCCATGATGGCACCTTGCTAGCTGTCAAGGCAGTGGTCCCCTTACATTCCAGACTTTCTTGGGCATATTAAGGGTATCAATAACTGTGGTTACATGAGAATCATTTTCTTCCAGACAAAGTGTAACCAAGTTGGCAAAGAGCTCTGAAAAGTAACTTTTAAATAACTAGAGAGGAGAACTTGTATTTCCTTACCAATCTTGGACCAGATGCTTGGACATCTTTGTGTAGATATGACTAAGCCTCTATGACCTTCTCCCCAAACTTATACCAGCTTGCTGCTGAATTCTGTTTTCCATTTCTCTTTTCATTTCTCTTTTGACCAAGTTTGCAGAATTCACCATCCTTCCCCCTACCAACGCCCCCGTGCTTCTTGTCCCATGGCCTCATTTTTCTTCCCCTTCTTAAATCTGCTATCCCAGAGGTGCTACCACTGTCGCTGATGGGCTTGGCTTTGGCCAATGGTGGGTCTGTCATGGAACTGGCTGGCATTGGCTCTGTCGGACACAGGGAAGGCTTCAAGCAGCTTCTCACAGAAGCCACCCCTGCAGCCTCCCTGCTACCAAAATCTTGCCATGCAAATGCAATATGCCATAACAGTGAATAAACACTGTTACTGATTTAAGTGTACACTGTATATTTTAGCCAAGCCTGGTGAACTTGTGTGTTACTCTTTGCAAGACTATGTCTCCTCCAGCCAGCTAGGAGACAAGCCTGCCTCAGCTGCTTCTCTAAGAACTTTGCAATATTTTTTTGCCTTTCAAATTAGGTTCTCTTTACCCCCAGCTTTTGGTCTACAAGCCACCACAGATGGGGACAGAAAGATAAGAAGATAGGTATTTCCAAGTCCTCCATGAGCTGATCACTTAACATATCAGAATAAGAGGACCTACCTGTGAAACCATCTTCTGTTTATTGCACTGTACGTTCATTTAAAGAAATTGCAGTATTGGACTTTCCTCTGTGCACCTTAATGGCATCTTGAGGACTCTGTGTCCATAACCTGTAGAGCATATTCTCTTCACTCTGTGTCCTGTTTACTGTAGTGTTCATTGCTGTTGTACATACAGTGCTGTTCAAAAAAAACATTTCTCCCTACAAGGTCTTATATGTGTGTTTCTGGGAGGCTTAACTTTTACACGCTTGCCTAGTGTTAGTCTAAAAAAAACCCAAACGTATATTTTACATATGTGAGTTTGAGTCCTATATTTAATGTTTCTAGAGATGAGACAAAGAATATTAAATCCTTGAAGAGAAACACTTTCATCATTGAATTAAGTAGCACACTCTATAATGGACTGAAGGAAAGGCTGTTCACAGAGTAAACATTGCATGAAGTTCAGGTCTCTCCTACCACTGTGCCAGACTAGACTTTCTTACGTTATGTAAACTGATGGTGAGTAGAAATAAACTCAGCTGTTTGTGGGAGATGCTTGAAGGTTTGGAAAAGGGATTGGATGAATCCCCATAACTATATAAAAACCAGATTGATTGCAGGAGAAGAGGATTAATTGTCCGCTCCCTACAAGTCAAGCTTGGTTGGTGGTGCATTTAGTCCAGTAATCGTTTTCCTGAACTTTTTTCCTATGATACAAGTCCTTCTACATTGAGACATTTTAGCTTTGAAAGAATCAATACACCCACGTAGTGAAGGACCATCACATTAAAGCAGAGACAGTAAGACCACTTACTTACTCCTATCTCTTGATAAATGTTATGTCATGAGCAAGTGAAACATCTTGACCTGTGGGAACACCTAAATCACTGTTACAGCACTGAAGATGGGGATTTCAAGTGCAGCTACTTTGAGGAAAGTATTGCACAGCTCTCTACCTTAAGGAAGGCCATCTGCAATGTGACAGTAGCTATGTCAGAAAACAGTGGATGCAAAGCTTAGAGAATAATAGTCTGGATCCAGAACCAAGAGTAAACCACATCTTTTTGTTAAGGATTGACGCAGGAGAACATATCAGAGGCAGCTTCTGTCAACAATATTCTGTTGCCTTTACCAAAGCACTTTCATTGATTTGGTAACTTTGATTCTGCGCCATCTTCTCTTGTAAGAGAAAACCTGTCAATACGGCTGCTGTCACCAAGCACAGACATGTGAAGTGCTATAAAGAAGAGTAGCCAGGCACACAGCTCTTTAGTACAAGTAGGCTGACAAGAAACACGGCTGTGTTCCTCCTACCTCTGCTGAATTAACAACGGAGTACAAACCCAAGAATAACTTTTCCAGAAAGAAAGGCCCAGTGTAACACCCTGAGCAGCTGGAAGCAGCAAGGATTGATGCAGAGGAGACGACACTGGTCAATATTTGGGCTTCAGCCATTGCTGTGTGAAAGAGCAATGTAATGTAAGAAAGATCTTTGCTCTTTAACAATGCTGAGACAAATAAATTCACAAACCGGGAGGGAGCATGAGTGAGTAAATACTGTATCATTCACTTGCAGTATTTATCAGCGCCTTTCACATTTGTTAAAGTTAGAAACCAGTGAGGGGAAAGAAAGAGAGGGGGGGAAAAAGCTTTCCTAGTAACAGTACTCTGAAGGCTGAATGCTGAAGATAAGCTAGTCACTGCTGTGCAGTGCTGGGATACCACACGTGCTCACCCTCCCAACCCTGTGAAGTTGTTGCAGTTAGCTATCTGTGTCCTTCTTTCTCAGTGGCAGCACAGCTGGGTCAGAGCTCCTCAGCTTCTTACCACATCCCTTAACAGACATATTGTCTTGGATTGTAACTGACTCCAGATCTTCCTCTTGTCCCCCAGGCAGCATGAGAACAACCCATTTTCCTTAAAGGTGTAGATGATGTAACAGTAAACTCAGGAATCTCATCCTTTCCCCTCTTTTGTGTTCACAAATTACAATTGACATGCAGTGTTTCTAGGCTCAGAGGTTTTTTCTCCTTTGACTGAAAAATACCTCGGAATACAGCTGGAGGTGAGAATGGCCTTTTACAGCCCTACCAAGTGTGCTCCCAGGGATATGCGTACAAGGGCAGCCTTGCAGGAGGACCAGTGGTCTGGCATTGTACCCTCCCTGTGGATGTTTGAGGTCCTGCTGATATGAGAAGAATGGATTGCCTGTCTCCTTTGCTAGACTTGTCCATCACATCTCTGCTCAATGTACTACAATGTACTATACAGTGCGTCCATACATACACACACATTTTTTAATTTCCTGCCAGCCCTGGCCAAGGAAAACTTCCAGGAGCTGTGCACAAACTCTTCGTGTTCTATGGAGCAGCTGGTGGGTTGCTTCAGCTGTTCTGGGAGACCTGCTGTGCTCTCTTGGAAAATGGCAGAATTAGGTGGACAGGTTTAGGAAGCCTTTGCTTCTCCTGGAGAGATCAACCCTTGACTACGGCTCCCTGAAAGACACCTCCCTTGTTCACTTTTCATAGGAAGAAAAGAAGCCCCGAGCCTGGGGTATTTTCACAGAGCTGTGGGTAGGCTTCATGTCTCCCTCTGACCACATGTTGAAAATGGCTTTTGCACATTATCAGTTCCTGGGAGACTTGTTTGTCTCCCTCAGAGGCCCCACGGTGAGGAGATAAGTCGGCAAGAGGAGGAGAGGGCTCTGTTAGAAGCGGGGGGAAGGAAGGACCTAGAGCTGTCTGAGAGCTGTAAGAGGAGCTAAAGCGCCAGTTGCTCTTTATAACAGCGGTAGTGATGCGCGAGACCCCAGCACCATCAATGAAAACCACGGTCCCTACAGATGTGCCCTTCCCTGTCTGGTGTGGCAAGGAGCAGGTAGCACCAGAGGCAGGGAGGGGAACCCACTTGCTTGGGAGGAGGAAGCAATCTGAAAACAATACAGGCTAGGAAGAAATGGCATGCAAATGGCATGAGTGGGCAGTGAGAAGTTACTCACTGCATCCTTGTCACGTTACCCGCCTTCCCAAATATATTTTGTCCCCCACCCTTAGCCTACATATCAGTGCTCAGGGGCACAGCTCTTTCCAGTGCCTTCCTGACCTCTCTCCCCTTTGTGATCACAATCTAACCCTCTCACATCGGCCGTTCCTTTTCTGCAGCAGCTTTCCCAGAATGAGGCACATGGGGGAAACCAGAGAGGAGTAAAGAGGAAGATTCACAAATATGTGTCAAAGAGTCCATGCCAGTCACTTCCTCCATGGAAATGAAATCTGCCTTTGCTTCTAGGGGAAAGCAAGGCTAGAAATCTCAGAGATCAGCAGCCTCCATTACCACTCATCTCTAAAATCACTAATATATATGTATATATTTATACATGGATTATATAGATATTTGCATACTGGCTCCTCTGAGCTCCTTTTCCTACTTAGCTTTTCACTTGGATAGCTGCTGCCTGACAGCCACCGTAAAGCAGCCCACATGAGACTAACATGCGAAGGGAATTAAACAATGCCGCAGCTTCAGGGGAGAAAGGTTACTTTCGGACAAATTCCGGCTGAAGCTGCGGGATGGCTATTTGCATGTGACTGCTGCTTGTGCAGGGCTGAACACAAGGTTTGGTGCTGAGGGAAGATGCTAGGCTGCTTCGAGCACTTGGCTTTAGAAGCAATGTGTCCAAAAGGATTGCTTTACCTACAGACACAAGGCAGTCTGAAGAACAGTCTTAGACAGAGCTTAAAGACTGTGTTTTTTTTTTTCCCAAGACACTGCTGGTGAGCGTAAATTTGAACTAGCATATTATTTTCTTTTTATTTTTTTCCTCCACTTTGTTATCTAGGCACTTGTGGGCCCACACCTTCCTAGAGCTTGCCTATCCAACAATCATTAATGAGGTTTATTCTCATTAGAGTCTATTTAAGAAATGCAGAACAGAGATAGTGGCGTAGATTAAATGACTCACCTACAGAGACCATGGATGGTTCAGCAATTGAAAGCAAGTCTCCCAGTGCTCATAAAAATTCTTTCATCAGTTTCTTTCCTGCCAGGCACTTTGAACATAATTAAGAGTAGGAAAGAATTTTCCAATCACCTCAGATCCAAGTGTGTTAAAAATCAGGATCACTGTAAAAAGATATGATGGCAAAAAACAGTTCAAGATCGCTTTCAAAAGCAAGTCTAGTCCTAGGAAAGAAAAGGGAACAAAGCAACATCCTTATTTGACCAGCCCTTCTTTCCCATTTCTGATCCCTGGTCACTCCGTCATTTCAGGGAGCTGTCAGCGTGGCATCCCTTGGGTCTGAAAGGCTGAACCCTGCTGTGCTGAGGAGCACAGCAGAGCATTTCTGTAGTGACTTGAGGTAATTTCTACATGAAACTTAGGCTTAACCCTGGGGCAGGTGCTTTAGCTTTCTCACTGTTAGACAGTGGGTCTTCTTCACCTATCTTCTCACTCCTTGCCCCACTGTTGCAGGCCAATTACCCTGCAGCGAGGCCTTGGACCTCAAGACTAGGTGGCCACAGGCATCCTGCGGGACAGGATGGACCCCATTTTCCCCAGACTGCCACAGTAGCCTTACAAGGGAAAGAAAAAGGGCTCTGCAAGTGCTTTATGTGTGCCTTTGCACAGACTGGCATTCCCAGCCATTCTGCTGCTATGCGAGGTGCTGTGGTCTGGAAAACCTTTCAGGGCGTTCTCAAGAAAGGGGATTTATTATTCTGATCCTGCCTGATGTCTAGTGATACCCAAAATCCATGCTATGTGGCCAACAAACCTAGCAGTTTCGCCCAAGCAGCGCCCTAGGATGTACTCTGGTGTACTGAGACTTGTGGGAACCTTCCCTGCTCATACCTCCAGTCTAGATGGCCACACACAACATTTCAAGACAAAATAAAGGATGTACTCACAGAACATGTAGTTTAAAGATGAGACAACTTGACACAGGAATTTTAGATGCCAAAAGATTATGTGGTTCAGAGTGGTCACACATGTTCATGAAAGAGAAGTCCATCTAGGGCTGTCATGCACAGCAATACTACATGTAGTACTGGAAATCCCTGGGCGTCAGATGACTGGAGGCTGGGAAAACATCTTGGAAAAAGTTGGCTACATTTGCTCTGTTCTGCTGTTAGCCACTGTCAGAGAAGGATTCCCAGGTGGAAAAACAGTAACCTGGTCCAGGCATTCTCATATATTCTAGCTGGTAGTCCTATTTACAGGTTATTCACCTTCCAAATTAGAGAAATTCTAGTACACTTAAAGAAGGTTTATTTAAATGTCTTCGTTCTCAGGGGTACTTTGAAGTGTTTGTTAAAAACAATCATAAATGTGTAAGGTTCTCTCTGCTCACTGAACTTAAAAAAGGTCTGGAGGTGGGCCCATCTCTTTTTTCTTTTCTTTGTCTCTAGAAACCCCTAAAATGTGAAACTTCCCAGATGGTCAATACACAAATAATGTCTTTGATTTTCTATTTTATCAAGTTTAACACTTTTTGCATTAACAGAAATACAAAATATTCAGTAGTGACAGTGAGGATTTCAGTTTATAAAGTGAAGGCCGCTGGATAAACTGAGAAGACTAGCACAGAAGCAAAATTTTTGTATCTAACTGTACACCAAGAGCATGCAGATGCACTGTGTGTTAAATGATACCAACTCTTGCTGAAGTGTTTATACTGAAGCCCAAGGTACACAAGCCTTGAATGTTCATTTGTTAACACATTGAATGAGTTAGACTTTAAACTAAGAGTTTGCAATGGGTCTTTGCTGGTTTTCTCTGTTTTTGTCCTACACTGCAGCACACTGTACCTAGACACACTGTGAGAGCCACTCTGTTTCTCAGTGTAGACACAGCCCGAGTGTCTCACTGGGTAAATGAGCATTAAAACGGGTAAATGAGCATTAAAAGTATCCCAGATCCCAGGACAGTGAGGTGACAGACAGAGGATAATTAACAGTTTAGGAATGTCTTCACACACAATGGGTTTTGGTTTAATGGTTTCTCAGCTCATGAGAAAACATTTCTCATTTGTTCCATACTGAGGGAAGATTCCTCCTGAGGCAAAGATAACTTATTTCTGGAAGCCTGAAATCATTATGTTCCAAAACTGTGCATATAGACTTCTCCCCAGTGCCAAGTAACAGATGCTATCATGGGAAAGATGTCCTCTTCCTCTCTAGTCCCAGCAGGCCAGGCCCTGTGAAGGTGTAGGAAAAGTAAGGGATAATATTTAGGTACAGTAGCCCAGTAGCAGCCACATGATAATCTGGGATTCACAAGTCAGCATTTTCCTACTTCCTTTTGTTTCCACAGATTATTCTGTGTTTTGGGTTTCTTCCTCCCTTGTGCTAGAGAAGGAAGGTGTGCTGATGATGGATGTGGTGTGGTGTTGGAGGAACAGAAGTCCTGAGAACATGAATTTCCCTCACCATGTGAGTTATGGGGCTGCCCACACAGCAGAGTGGTGGTACTTTCCACCCTTTGTTTCTCTCCTGAGCAGGCAAGGAGCATAGCCAGCCATGTTTATGATTAGCAGCCCTCATTAAAGGACTATGAAGAGAGGCGGGCTCTGAACTTGAGACGAGTGCATCAGTAGAAGCACATGCAGAACTGGGAAGGTTACACCAAACTAGAACTGGCATTTACGACTGCTGTGTACACCGCTGCAGAACGTGTCCTTTACCATGCCTCCTGCAAGGCTTTCCAGAGAAACTGCACTTGCAAACAGCAGAGCCAGCTGCCCTCTGACATGGAAAAGCGAGTGCATGCTACGGCCGGTCTGTGTATTCAACTGCCCAGCTGGCTCAGCCCCCATTTCGCTCCTGGACGCAAGCCCTCTCATTGATCGTGTTGCACATGTGAAGTAGCTCCTGGGCTTCGCTCTGAAAAGGTGGCTGTTGTGAGCGCAGTCTGGTCTCAGCTGGCTGATTGTCTGGGCTGAGTTGCACTGTACCGCACATACATGAGAGTCCTTCAGCTTTGTCTCAAAAGGACTTGCATGCTCAAAGCTCTCTTGCACCCCTCAAGGCACACATCATTCAATGTACATACCTAGCAGCATGGCATTGTCATGGTGATCTGCAAAAAGGGCCTTCTTGCTAGAGAAAATGAATGACTGCCCCAGAACAAATACAGTTAAAATAACAAAGCAATTAGTTGTTAAGTCCTGGGGATATGGGTCACAATATACAGAGTGGATGAAACAATTACACATGAAAAAGTACTGAGTCTACACCAGTTAGGGACTGGGTTTGGGTTCATGTCCTCTCCTTGTTCATAAAGGCAATGGTATGAACAAATCCAATTTAAGGCAGAAAAATGGAAGCAGTCAAAGCAGCTTCTTCCCTGGACCAGCAAGTTCCTAATACACGTCTGCTCCTAATACACCATTCTTGCTCCTTGAGAAGAGCATACTCTTCTGGCCTGTCTCTGTTGTGACTTCTCTCAGAGCAATGGAGCAGAGCAGAAAAGTGCTGAGCTCAGCACTAAGAGAGAACTAAGCACCTTGTGGTACATACACAAATTCTTCAGGGGAACCATGTAGCAGAAACAAATGAGACAGAAGCTGGGAATCAGGAGGTGGAAGAATTGAGTTTTTAAGCATGGTATGAATGCCACTTAGTATAGCCCATACCCATTGCTTGATCAGTCACTTTGTCCAGTTGAAGGGTTTGGGGAATCAGATTAGTTCCTGTGATTACTTTTGTTGTTACAATTGAATCTATTCCATACCTAGGCCCCTTGGCAGCACTAACATGGAACTAGCAAGGAACGCGAGTAATTTCTCTTTGATCTGTTGTATTTTTCTTGTCTGGTGACTATTTTTTTTGATGCCTTTCCCTCATGGACTATAGCTGGTAAATCAGAAATCCCTGACTACAGCAAATATTTGCTCATCTAGAAAACCTGAAAATAACAAAAAAGTGTGATTTTGTTATTGCTCTTCTTCCTGGTTCCAGCTCACACAGGATTTCTGCACCACCTGACCCATCCAGCTGAATGGGGGGACTTCACACTGTTCATAACTTCAGTTATGTGCAGGAACATGCTTGGTTTCTTGGAAGATTTTGGAAGCAGTTCACACCAGAGGGACAAGTTGGTGGACTGGAGAATTCTGCAAAATGCAGACAAGGTATGTAATGCCAACAGACTTAGCTATCTACTTTTCTCCATCTTCTTTATTATAATTTCCATCTTGTTCCTGATGCGGATGCTGAGTCAGACGAAAGTACTATATTCATGGCTGCTCTTTTTCCCAGTACTAAGCTAGTCAAAGGTTGCACCACTGTGTTTGCATCTGCACTCTGTCATGGCTTGTTCCCTATAAAGACATCTGTGAAGTGTAGGAAGGCTGGCACTGCACCAAAGCAAGATGAACAGAAGTGGTGATTTATTACTTTTCCATATAAGGGTAATCAGAGAAGCTAGCAGATTGACATTGGTCCCAGGAAAGGCACAGAACGGGAGAGGTGAGTGGGACGGAGCCTACCCTATTACCCGGTCATTCCCCTGAGGTCCTATGACAGAGCTGCACTCATCCACCGTGACCAGCTCTGCCCGAAACAGAGACCCCATGATACCCACAAAGATTGCTCTCCACACCCCTCTGAATGCAGAAGTTCTCCCTCCCACGGAGAAGTCCTCTCTATTTGCCACCCATGGACCTTGAAACCTACTCAGGCCTGAAAGTGATGTTAGTTAAGTAACAGTTCCTACCACTTATGGGTGGTGGGCTTATGGGAACTAGTGGAGGATCCTGAGGGAAAAGAGGCTTCAGCCATTGCAGCTAACAGGGTTGCTTTGTAGAGGGACGGTGTGGGTTGGAAGTGTTTGCAGTACAGTTGCTGTTCTCTGCACCTCTCCCCAGCCCTCCCCCTGCGTCCCCAGGCAGTATCTCCTGCATTAAACCCTCAGGACAACGTTTTCTGTTATCTGATGCCAATACACAAACAGGAGGATTCAAGCTTCACCCACCAGCATGGAGACCTGATGTAGCACATGCAGCAGCAGGGCTGGAGATCTAAATCCAGCACTCCAGAGGATACATTACCGCTGTGTCCTGCCAGCCCAGGCTAAGGAAGGATCTCTGGCAAAACTGGAAGTCATTGCCACCTGAAAACTACTGGTTGTTTCCAGCAAGTGGGATCCTGCCAGGTTTCATTCAGGCAAAAGAGGACGTAGCTCTTCTCTCGTCTTGGCCAGCCTGCAGGATGTACAGAGAAATGCATGGAGAGATGTAAAACACAGTAAGAGTTCCCTCTAGAGGAGTGAAGCAATAATGTATACATCTTTCAATACTCTGCTAGAGCCAGGGGTCTGTTTTCTTTACAGGTATAGGCTGACAGTGGGATAAACCCACTTGTGAATCCCACTGTCTGTGCAACAAACAATAAAAACAAAACGGTGTCAGCTACATGGCAAAAAGCCGGCATGGCCTTCCAAGGACTATCAATGGCCAAAGAGAAAAAACATGGAGTTTCTAGCTTAATCTAAACGCAGTTTAACACAATTCTGCCACTAGAAAGGAAGAAATCACTATTATTGCAAAAACTGTGAGAAGCCCTCACAGTGATCATGACCCCATTGTGCTAGATGTTGTGTACCCCTCCCCTGCAGGGCTCAGCAGCTAAATAGGAGGGAGAAAAGGAAATCAAGGCACAGCAAAGGGATTAGGTTGTGGTCAAGGTCACAGAGAAGGGCACTCGCATGAACAGAACTTATTTGTATGGAGTCATTGTATCCACAGGTCTTGTTACTCACTATTTTTTCATTAACATCGCTCTAGAGGAACTCAGTTTTAGAAATGCTAGAAATTTTAGAAATTTAGAAATGTTCCATGTTCTCTCAATATTGCAAGATCTTTTTTTCTTTTCTTTTTTTTTTTTTTTAAGAAGTATGCAACATCATGGAAAGGCTGCATGAATGCATAAATAAGATTTAACTTTCTTTTCTCCGTTTACTCGGGACTCTGATCACAGTAGAAACGCTGTGAAGACACACAGCCTCATGTACCAGCTGTGAAGAATCAATGTTTCTTGTCTTAGCAATAACTGCCTAGAAATCCCCGTAGGAAAAGCCATGGGATTAAGTTGCCTAATTTCCAAACCAAACACAGATGAAGGCAGAAGGGACCCCTTCAACTGCGCTGGGAAAGAAGACAGCAAATGCCCTATCTGGGAAGAGAAGAGGTATTTTTGGAAGGATTTTGTATTTTACAATAGACTGATTTACATAGAAGTCTTTGGTCTGAGCTCTTCAAAAGAGACCAGAGGAGATGACAGGCATACAGCTCCCATTTACAGTCGTCTGAAACTTCCAGCTGCAATAAAAACATGTTCTGCTTTGACCTTCTCCATAGATGGCTTTAAGCATAATGCCACCTTGCATTCACCTGATGTTTTTCATCCCAAGGGAACGAGATACTTTCGAAAACATGCGCAAAGAATTGTTGATGTCGTTTTACGCATGAAGACAGAGAGACAAACAAAGAAAATGCATGCACTGGTAAGGGCAAACAGCTCTCTGTGTCCAGGGTAAACCCCGTGGAAGAGTAGCACAGAGACACCCACAGCTAGATATTGTGGGCAAACTGTCGCTCAGATGCAACCTAAGTACACAAACCTACTCAGGGTCAAAGTCCAAAGTCAAAGAACTTAACTGCAGCAGGATACAGATTGTATTCTGCTTGTTTGTAACTCATGCCCAGAAAGTGGTGAATAAGTGAAAACCAGGAGACTTTACAAGAAAACTGATAAAAATTTTTTTTGGTATGTTTTATAATACTGAATTATGGTATATCTGTCACGTGCATATACACACACATACAGATGTATGTGTTCATCTTCCACGAATATGCATATGCAATGATTCATGGAGGAAAGTAGCCTGAGGAAATTAAAGACAGCTTGTAAACAGAAGATGCAGAGGTTTGGATGATCCAAATGACCTTTCCAAGTATTTGTGAAAGAACATTTAGATACTATTTCAAGGTATGTAAAACAATAATAAATATGAAAGCCACAACAGTCTGTCTGCATGCTAGCTGCTTTGTTAAACACAA
Organism: Phaethon lepturus; assembly: GCF_000687285.1. Classification (NCBI taxonomy): domain Eukaryota; kingdom Metazoa; phylum Chordata; class Aves; order Phaethontiformes; family Phaethontidae; genus Phaethon; species Phaethon lepturus. The sequence goes on from NW_010556886.1 coordinate 36,086, forward strand.
AGACCTCAAAAGGTCAAGTGTAGACTTGATATCTCTTACTTGTTGTGGCTTTGAGAGTTAAGCTGTAATAAATAATCTGCAAGTTAAGACAAGATATTAGAGTAGTGCTAGATCCTGCCCCATCTTGATTGGTTTTGTGACACAATTTCATGAAATAATTCCCTACCAGGAAGTGGAATGAGAGGCAAGTGATAAAAGGAGGGTTCAGAAAGCAGCCTAAGGACCAACCCAATGTTTCAGGAGACATCATCATTTTCCTACACTGTCTTTCTGACCCTGGACAAATAATCTGAATAGTCTGTGCTTTCACATCTTCACATATCACAGCTATGAGATAATGTTTTTAACACTCATCCCACCAGACTGCTTTGTGTGCCTCTCAGACACAATGTTGAGGCCATTGAAATTCAAAACACAGAAAAAACCCCCAAATTATAAATGTTATGAAAAGTGCATTATAAATGATAACATTGAGCAGGCTCCTACAGTTGATGTAGTTCCGTGCAGTGGCACAATTTTGTTTATATTACCCGAGAAACAGGATTGTTGTGGGTTTTATCTGCTGCTCCATACAATACTGTTACTCCTGTTTGGAACCTGGTGTCATGGTTTGAGTCAGGACAGACTAAGACATATTAGTTACTACACCATAATGGGATCCATGAGAAGGAGTTTGGGTGTTTGCTGCCTCTGTGAAACAGTAACTAATATTCCAAGGGACAGTAAAAAGTCAGATAAAAGCAGTTATTCCTACTTCATCTTTCATTATAGACAGGAACAGAGCTCTCAGCAGTCGGGAGGAGCTGGGTATTGAACGTGGTGGCTCTGGCTATGAAAGCTTGGTCCCAGGCATTCCT
>NW_010556886.1:36973-47295 GCF_000687285.1 Phaethon lepturus
TAGGTGTCCTCCAAGGCAGAGTCATGCCACCTCCCTCTTAGGTGGAGGTGGGATAAGACTGAGGAGGAGAAGGGCCTCTTCCAGGCTGTTTGATCTTTCCTGGCCCACGGACCTCTCTGAGCTATTGCTTGATGATGGGTGTAGTGAGTCATGGAGCAAATATTGTTTTATCAGTTTAATTGTGTTATTTTTGCCAATAGATCCTTTTTTTCATAACACCTGCCTAATTGTGCTGTATCTATGCAGTGTTATATCCCTTACAACTACATAGCAACATGCTGAAGGTCAAACATTGGGCCTCTGATATTGGTCTAACTGCTCTATAGGCTCTGTAGCTCTGTAGGCCAAGACACTAGGCCAAGCAAATGTACAATTAGAGCCAGCTTGTAAAAGGATATTTGGTAAAAAGAAAACACTTTCTTACACATTTTGCTAATGCTGAATATATCATACTGTCACTGTACACATCAAAGAAATCACTCTGATAATGAAAACATTGTCTGTATTTACAATATCAGGATGTTGGTAAGAAACTCTCTACTACTGCAGCACTGTCTTGACAGTGTTAAGAAAAATCTGTTTAATTATGAGAAATAGACAATACCGATGAGTACAGAAAATAATGGTTGCTTGATTAGTAAGGCAATTAGGGAAAAATACAGAATATTTAAATTTTATCTCTATTGCAAGAAATAGTTTGGTTTCTTTCATGCAACTCCTGAGCTGTTTGTAAATAACTTCAAAGTTTTATTAATAAATTTGTATTTTTGATTTTTCAATACAGTCTTTGCAAGCCACCAGTATTCTCTTGCAACTGAACCTCTGTCTCTTTTTTGTCCATCTTTTGTATTCTTGCTAATAGAATATTCTGTTCTCTACCTGCAGCAGGAACTGTGATTTTACTTCTACAACTCCACTTTATTAATTGCACCTGCAGCTATAATCTTCTATATCAAAATTAACAAAGACAAAGCAGGAGGTCTTCCCTTGACTGCAGATTTCCTCATATTTTAAAAAGCCGGTTTGACTTGCTAATTCAAATACTAACTCAAGCACTTCCATTCATTACTGGCAACTATTACAGTTACTTATATTTTTTGATATCAAAGAATGCCTGTGTGAGAACTTTGGAACTTTTAATAGTCAGGAGTGAGAACTCAATCATGCTTGTGGGGAAAAGTCAGGACCTGGAATTAAAAAATATAGCCACAATAGTTTGAAGGAGTTTTTCAGGGGACAAGAGAGCCTCTGTTTTAGCCTGTACGTATGAAGCCTCACTAGATCGCTTTTTGTGGGCGATCCTTACCACAGATGTAAGACAGTGCCTGACTCAGCAGAGCAGGCAGGGCACACCGTGCTCTGCGTGCACGCCACAAACAAAACCTGTAACAGAAAAAAAGGCAAACAACTGCGAGTCAACCCACAGACCAAAACAATTCTGAGCACCTATTAACTAGCTACAAGTTTTCCCAGAACTTCAGAGAGCTTGATTCCTTTCCATAGGCTGATAAAAAACAATGTTACGTTGTTGAATGTTTTGTCCAAATTAGAATAAACTAATCAGTGTGTCTCAGTTTCTTCCCAAGTGACTTTAAATTATCTCAATGTGTCACATGCATCTGATTTAGACTCTTCCTTGCCCTTTTGTCTCCAGAAGTAGAAAGGACAATTGAAAGGACATTTTAAAAAAATCCAGCGGGACCTGTGTGGAAAGCCTGGGTGAAGTCTGCCATCTGACTCCCATGAACAGGGAGGCTTGGCCACCATGAGAGGCTCGGTTTCCCTCCACAGACCCCTCATCCGTGTTAACAAACACTTCCAGCTGACAGATCTGACCTCCTTGGTCCTGGTCACGTGAACTTTCCACAGGGTGCCTGGTCTTGGAGGTTTGTGCAACTTGCCTACACCACCCTCTGACTTGCTGGACGTGGTCCAGACATTTCTGAAGCTGTGGGCAGCCTTAGGGGATGGTTTCTCTCTTGGTGGCTATTACTTTGGTTCTCAGAGCTGGTGTACCCACAAGAAAATGGTTCTTCTGTATTACCAGAAATCCCTGCCCAGAGCTGTGCCCATGCTCATCACAAATAGAACTTAAAAAACAATGGAAAACCATAACTTGCAGAATAGCCTCCTCTCTGCCCCATTTGTGCTGCACAGGAATGGACCACAGGACACTTCTTTACCTGCTGCCATGTCTGTCTTTGCAAACAGCTGGACACATGTTCTGCTGTCGGGTGAGGGAGGAGAAAGCAGGCCGTGCTGCTCCCGGCGAGCCGTGCCTGCCGACGTCCCTGCGGTCGCAAGCAGACGTGTGTTTTGGCAGCATCTGGGCATAGTGGTTGGGAGGACTAGCTAAGCTTGCTGGAGGGGATGGGAGAGGGGGAGAGCTGGATTAGAAACATGCATCCAGAGCCTTGCAGGGATATCCATGATGGATTACGGAAGGCTGAGACAAGAAACAGATTCACTGCACATTTAAGGTTTTTAGCTTGCTCCCTTTAGCATGTCATCAATATGTAGATGTATGTGTCTGTGTACATTTTTGAGACCCACTTACACACATTTCCAGATCCCATCTGATACAAAGGTTCTCAGGATTGCAGGGAATCAGACCCACCACCAACCACATTTGAAATTAAGAGCTGCTATTATAAAGTTGCCTGATGTTGCATTTAAAAATCTTGCCCGTGTTGCTGCTCTATGGTTTCCTATGGGCAGTCCAAAATAAAGTATAAAGGCTATCTCTCTCTCCAGAGGACATCTAGTTTGAGCATTAAGCACAAAAGGACAGCTGGACTAGGCCAGAAGACCACACAAAACAAGGAGACAGCATTGATTAGCATGGCAAACATTGTTCTGATATCCCTACAGCTTAACTTGGGAGCCATTGCAGCAAAAGGCAGTGCTTGGGAGGGCTGAGAAGAACAATGTGGTAGTTGTGCAGATGTTAATCATTGCAGACAGGACAAATGTTCTCCTCTGAATAGCCTCAGTCTTAACAATCCTTAGAAATCCTGCTGCAGTGAAGCTGAAGCTTGCAGAGGTCCTGAGAGGCTGCTATGGCTCCCAAGGCACTCCATGAGGTGAACGTTGGTGCATGAGCAGGCTCTGAGAGGTCTTCAAAAGGGAAGCCAGGCAACTTACGATTGGCTTTATAAAGAGGTGGAACCCCACAGAGGAAGGTGAAAAGAAGGGTAGATTATTCTCAGTGACAGTAACGTGTGTGTTCTTTCAAGAAGTCTAGCAAAGGAGCTCTCTTTTCTGCAAGCCTCTCTGCTGTCCATGATCAGGTTTCCCACCGCACTTGCTGGAAAGGGCACTGCAGCAGAATACCCTCAGTCTTTTCCAGTGTCAGCAGCGACGCATGCTAATGTGAAGGCAGTCATTATAAAAGGCACCGCTTTTACCTGCTGGCATGTTACCCTAGGTGGGACACTTTTAGGTGAGAAAAACAGGCACCAAAATGTTAGAGAGAGAAACCCCTCTGATGTCGAACTGGGACAACCCATCTGTCCACGGCTACATTTAACTCATGTGGTAAGTCTGTGTTCTGATTTCCTCATGTCATGCCCAAAGCCCTCATGAATATTTTTTCTCCAGGTGGACTGTTTAATTCAGATTCAGAGGCAGGCTTGTATTTGGCCTTTTCCTTGATTCCTTACTTTATATACTGTATTTTCAGCGGCTGGATCTCCCAGCTCTGTCACCTGCTCCGATTCAAATCATGTTTATACTTTGGCTGTAAAATACACTTCCAGAAAGGAATTTGAAGAATGCCTTTTCACCTGGGAAATGGATTTATTTTGCCAGTTCACATCTATACAATCTTAAATTTCAAGACTTTCAGAAATGGGAGAAATTATTCTTCTTTTAATTACATAGATAGCAATGCTATCTTAGGAGTTTCTTCAGTATTCAGGTTTGACAGTCTTGCCTTCCAAAGGAGCCTAAGGGATTTGGATGCTCCATACCTCAAATTCTCCCAGAGTGAAAGAAATATTATATGGTTGCAAACCTAATTTAGATAGTGTCTGACCCGCTGTAGACACTGTTCAGATATGAGGAAACACAATCACAAATTTAATTTCTTAATACCTTTTTGTCTCTTTTCTATGGCTGCACACCGGCCGTATTTATCGCTTAAAAATTGGGGAATTTCTCCTGTTCTTAGACCCTGTAGACCCACTTTCCTCAGTGCCAAACTACAAGTGTCACTTACCTCTCCATGTGCTTTATTCCAAATCCTAATAAATTATTGCAATCTTAAGCATATCTTCTCAAATTATCAGAGTTGCAAGATATGCTGTGTATTTAAGCCACTGTTTGGCACGGTGCTTGCAACAAGTCACGAGGTGGAGCATACTGAGGTACCATGATGCTGCCTGTTCTGCCGTTGTCTCCTGTTAGATTGCTTTAACTACCCTGCTTGGCCAATGACATTTTCTCTTTTTCCCAGCAAAGATCTATTAACTGCATTGGTTTTCAGCTAGCCTTCTCTTGCACAATGCCATGAAGCTCTCTCTTGCTTTGATTTTTATGAAATTCACACTAATGCTAGTCAGAAGTTTTTACTTTTCTTTAGTACTTTTTAATTAAGTGATAACTCTCTGGACTTTGAACCAACACATTTTCCTTGTGATTAATTACATTTTATCAGATTTGGTCTCCTGTTTTTCTATGAGGAAAAGCATTAGAATAAAAAAGCAAGGAAGTTAGACAAATGCAATTTTGATTCCCCATCTTTCATGTGATACAATTGGATGTTAAAGGAAGTAACATTCTTTGGTAACTGTGATACTGGATGCTTTTAAATCCTCTCATCTACTTTTACATTACGTTCTCCATTCTTTATGTGCAGACCTGCCTGGATTTCAGCTGCAGCACTACTGAAAAAGCCACGACTCAGTTTGAAGACAGGTACTGTTTGGCCTAGTTCAGGAAATAGGAAAACCTCAGCTGTACTTCTGAGTGTAGATTGTCAAGAAATAGTCCATTTGGTGAAAATGGGTATTATTGCCTGGCAGGAAAAAGGAGTTACACTATCAGATAAGTGTGGAAGATAGTCTCCTATATTATCTTAATTTATTATCAGTGCTCTGATGAGACTAGAGAGTGTGAAAATGTTCCCCATCATGCTGGCATGAAAATTCACACTGTGAATTTCCTGCAGATGGTTCAAGGAAAGTAGTTTTGTGCGCAGTCTCTCCTCTGTACCTGGCACTTCCAGGGAAAGCACTCTGATTCAGACCACTGACATTAGATGCCTAAGGAAGATGATAGATATGTCCCACTTAGTAAGAGATAACGTCTACTTCCAAAGTGCTCCAAAACCAGCAGAGGTGGAAGTGGCTAAGGGAAAAAACCCAGCCAGCCAGAATTGAAGTGATTTGGGCCAGGCCAAACAAGAGGTGGTGAGAGGGGCAGAGATACAAAGTTGGTACCCACTGGACAAATAAAGGTTTTATTCAAGCATCACAGCAAACATTCGGTAAGTGATATCTGAGTCCTGATCTCATGCAGTTTACTCTGAATTACCTTTCGGTTGTCCTGGTCAGGACATGTCCTGGTTAACCTGGTTAACCTTCATTATGTTTTTTGCAGACAAATCCAGATGTATCCTGCTACCATCTGCGCTTACAGATTCTTCTCAGGAAAAACAATTGTATTTGAATAGGTTGTCCAGACCCAGTTTAATGAGGAGCTCCACCAAAGAAAAATTACCCTAATTTGAGAGGCATGCACAGAGAGTTTAGGAAAGTTTGTTTCAAAGTGAGGATAATGTCAACTCAAAGTCCGATATTGTATGACAGGACAATATCTGTGTGACTTCTGTAGCCAAATTCTTGGTTATTATCAGGAGCTCATAGGATTTTCTGCAGAAGTGAGGGATGTTGATTCTGGAGGTTTTGCCATTTGCTCTGTACATGTGCCAAAAATAGACATTTTCTGCTGTTTCCTATCTACACTGAAGTCTTCGCTGCAGCACATCAGAGTGTAGAGTTCAGGGCAAGAGGAAATGTACACTCATGTAATACGAATGCTAGCATAAACAGGCCTTGTGAGTTCACTTGGCAGTTCCTGTATCAAATCTGCATTTTCTAATGAAATTAAAAAATTAACTATTAGAAACATAATATGCTGTCATGCCATGTGTCATCCCTGTTCCAGTGGCCAACTGCTTCCCTTTAAGAACTTGTAACTTACATCTAACACAAGTTTTTTTTCAGTTTACACAATTTGGAGGGTGTCAAGTGCAACAGATTAAGCAGCCCTCATAGCAGAAATGTTGCAGAGACTAACAAACTTCAACTGAAACACTTCTTTACCTTTTCTTTCTTCATTTTAATAATTTGGGCTATTTACAGGATAGATCTTGTACAAAGAAAATTTTGTATGAGTGGGTAACAGATTTTCTTTTCTTCCAGTCAATATGGCCTATTCTCAGTGCATAGAAATCTCTCTGGAAAATGAAAGTCATTATCCTTTTAAAGCTCAAAAACTCGTAATGCACAGAAATCCTTCTTGACTTCATAGTAAGCTTAGCCATATTCAGAGTATGCCAGTTTCTCACACTGAAATTGCACTCCAGATAGTGGTCAACAGAGGAGGCTATTTGCAGCCTCTACTCCAAATAGACAGGGGATAGTGTGTTCACATGGACAGAAGCCAGAAATTTTTATCTATGAATACGTTAGAGCCATCATCTAATACTAAGATTTAAAGTGACAAGTAGTAAGAATAATGATGAGACTATTCTGTGCTTGCAGGGCCAATTACTGCCTCTAATTCATGATGTTCTAGTTACAGGTGAGGCAGCTTCTCCATTACAAGCATCTTCTCCGTGTCTGTGTCACTCAAGGCTGACATTTCTCATAGTAGCTGTCAGTCCAGTCATAAGAGGTTTTTTATGATTAATGAGATTCACTTTTTTTGCTGTTTCTGAGGTGCTTCAAATCCCACAGACATAGTTTACCAGAGGGAAAAGTGGGACAGTTAAGGCTTCTGATAGCAAGTTCTACTGACACTCAGCTGTACACAGGTGATTTTTTGACACAATGACCAGAGTTTTTGATAAAGCAGCAAAACAATATCTTCTCTGAATTACAGCCCTGCCCACACATTTCTCTGCAAGTGAGCCTGGTTGAAATGCAAAGGGAAACTGCTGTGATTTTTGTCTTGCACTGAAGGGAAGGTTATAGAAGTGGATATTCTGATTGCTTTTGTTCCCTCCGGTTATTTTTTTAATAATTTTTGGACAATGTTATATTTGGTTTTGCGGTTTTCTTACATGTTATTATTTGTGCTACAGTAGCTTTCAGGTCTCCAACTGGTACCAGGGCCCTCTGGTGCTTTGTATGTACATCATGCAGTGATTTTGAAGGTGTGGAGCAAAGCAGGAATGTTTAAGCAGACAAGGATGCTCTAAGCTGGAAAAGAGTTGACTGATGGGAATAGGATAGAAGTCTATCCTGAGAGGAATGGAGGAAATAAATAAGGAAATTACTGTTTCTCGTAGAAAAAGAAATAGGGGACCCCAACTGGGACCGAAAGGGAGCATGTTCAAAACAAAGGAAAGCAGCTGGCTTTTCACATAATATATGTAGGTGAGCCATGGACCTCCTTGCTTCAAAAGGTTATGGGGCTGATTTTGCATGGATTCAAAAGGAAACAGGACAAATTCATGGAAAGAAATTACCCTGTCCCACCTGGAGGGTAGTTAATATATAGCAAAATGCTTGTGATTTACGAAGTTTCCAGAGCCACAAAACTGTGTGTTAACGTCTGTGACAATATGCTGCGGTAGTATTGCTGCAGGTCTGTCCTGACCTTACACGCATTCTTAGGCACCTGGTTTTGTGTGTTGCTGAGATTCAGGACTAAATGGGCCTTTGGTGTGATCCAGTGTAATTATTCTTATGTGCTTTATATTACAGTCTTTGAATTGTTTTGTTCAAGAAAGAGACAACAGCACTGGGGAGGAAACCTGTATAGAAGTAGTTGTTGCTCTCAACATAAGTCTGTCAGCATTCAGAGAATGTCAACTTCTCACAGCAGGATTACAGAATACCTAGCCAAATTTTGACAATTAAAGGTGCTGGAAAACTCATTATTTCCTGACATATGTACGCAAGGGCAGACCAGGATAACTCAACTGCACGAATCCAGAAATACCTGGAAATAAGGATGGCAATCTTTGGATATGTCTGTTTCATAATGGGAAAAAAAAATTAATGGTGAATTTCAGCTTCCCCTGAATTGCTGAGCAAGTCTCCAGTTTGTTTCCAGAAAGCCCTATGGACTTAGTAAATTATTGACATCTATATTGTGACGGCTAAGGCTGTCACTGATCTGCAGATTTCTGTGTCACCAGCAATTTAGATGACCAAGCCTTAATTCAAGGATGATACTGAATCTGATGATCCCAAACTGCTTGCTGGTAGGGTTTGGAAATATTCTGAGGTAGGTGAAAACCTGCTGCTGTCCACTAGCTCTGAAGAGTCCGTCCAGAGTCCATGTATTAGATACAATGGTTGCACTGTGAAGTCCAGGAAATTCTTTGCAAAACCTGCAAAGAAGTCCAATGTGCTCATATTCATGTGATGAAGCATGGCCCTGTAAATTTTATACAGAATGTGTGCCTCCAATGAAAAGGGAAGGAAAATCCATAGATGCATTGAGAGATATTCTCTGTATTCTCTACATTCCAGAAGCTAATGCTTTGTGCCATTTGTAGTGCTTTCTGACTGTATCAAATACTTCTTCTATTAAGAAATTTAGTGTAACACTATATTGGTAAGCGGACTGGGAGCTGTTTGAAGAGTCAGGGATATGCAGAGCGTTGCTCTGGGATTCGCCGGTAGCTAAAGCTTTCTGGAAAGGCTAAATGAGACTGGTAGTCTAGCAGAGTTAAGCTGAGGTTTAGGGGGAATTGATGAATGACAGATCCAAGTATGTATGATCACTTTCTCCTGCACCCGAAAACTGGATGTGACCCAAAGGGAAAGCTGGGAGAGAGAACATATTTCAAAGAAGGATTTTGCTAAATGCAGAGACTCTCTTATCTCTACTCACCTTTGGAGTCTCAGTTCACTAATCCACTCATGAGCTCTTCACTGAGAACATACACAGGCCTCATAGACAGCAACATCTGCTCACACACTTTGTTGAGTAAGGATACTTGTAATCATGTATTCAAATTTTTGCTTAAGAGTTTGGGAGAATCAGTTTGCAAAGTCATGTTAGCATGTTACAGAAAAGAGCCAGAGTCTGCAATTAGGCAAGGGAGAAAGAAAGGTTTCCAGTAAAATTTCTTTCCCTTAGGCAGGCAAATCCCAGCTGCTTTATCCAGGCAATCTTTGAAAGACAGCAGTGCAGCATGATTGTCTACTTATGTAAACATATTTTCAGGAGGGGTAGGGGTAAGTTTTCTGAATTATGCTAACTCCTGAAAATCTCTTCCACTAAGCTTTCTGTCACAGCAGCTCTCCCTTGCTGCATTTTTACCTCTTCGCTGTACTTCGATGTTTATCTTTAAAGTGCCCAGAAATTTGGCATCCTGATGCTTAAGCCTCCAACAAGGATCATAGTCCTAGAGACTACAAAGCTCTAATATGTATTATTCAGTTTTGTGTTGTAACATCACCTAACTGTCAAGGACTCAACTTTTATTTTGCTTTGTTGTGTTATTAAGCTTACTAAAGGGAAGAGAAAGGGAAAGAAAAGGGAAGTGGTTTTATGAAGAACAGGGAAGTGGTTTTCTGGAGAACTTCAGCTTACATTTAGGAACTTCAGGGACATGGTCTGATTTTCAAGGTTATGTATTAACAAGGTATTTTCTTTCCTAGGTATTGCTCTTCATAAAAAACCTGTGTTTTTCTGGTCACTTTAAACTTTTGTATACCTACATTGGTGCTCAAAGGAAGGTCCCACCCTCTGCCCACCCTGGGGGAGAGTTCGTTCCAGTAGCATTCCAGTTCCCACTCCTCTGCTTATACTGACATAAACGTTTGTGCAATGAAACAGTCAGCCAGGTCTAAGATCAGCTGAAAAATATCCTTGAAAAATATCCTTAAAATATACTTAAAAACTGTCAGACTTGAGCTGTTGTAAACTTGCATGTATTCTTAAGCTAGCACAAGGTAAGCATAACTGAATTGCAATGGGCTGCAGCATGAGACGGGGCTACCTCTCTTAGTGGTGATCAGCATTTCCATCCATGGGGTTGAAGTGACTGTGTAACAACCTTTTAAGCAGGGGCTACTGGGAAAAAGAAGCCCAAATTTTATTCAACAAGTTAAATAAACTGCTTGAGATGCTCTTTC
>NW_010556886.1:47326-60261 GCF_000687285.1 Phaethon lepturus
CTCCAGCACATGCAAGACTTTTCAGGACAGTAGGAAGCCTTGCCAGGCCTGGTTTCAGCTACGAGTCTGGTTCCTTTTGCAGGCACTGCAAGTACCCGTTGAGTACACTTCATCCCTGCGGCAGCAGAGAGCACCTATGTCTTCATCCTGATTAGCAGGGTGAGTCTTCTACCTGTGATAGTACCTTTTCCTAGTGCTGCCAAGGGAATAGTCGATCTGGTGAAGTAAAAGTGCTCTGCCTGTCTGTATCTTGCCCCGGAGAGATCTGTTATTTGGCAGGAGAGCCTGCACCATTAATGGAGGGTGGTGGGGTCTGGCAGTTTGCTGTTGGGCTGTTATGTCGTAACCACAGCATTTAGAACTTCAGATTATTGCAGGAAACTGGCATAACTGCCCAAGAGATTTGCCGTCTTGCTCCTGTTATTTTTGGAGCAAAGCATTCATGCACAAACTGACACTGGGCCAAAGCCTGTTCTTGTTCCCATAGTTATTCCCATGGGACTTGACTGTTTCCTTGGCAATACACATGCTGCACAGACTAGGATACTTGCATCAGGGCCTTCTTTCACACTTCCAGAGCTGACGTGGCACCAAAGGACCAGTTTGCATTCTTGAACCCCATTCTCTGGGTCCAGACAGCTCCTGGCACACAGGGAGGAGGAGAAGAAGAGGGTAAGAGGGAGCATCCTACTGTTCATGTCAATGCATGCAGACTCCAAGAGCGGGAAAGAGGTGACTGACAAACCTAGTGAACTTAGAAGTTGTATTGCTTTTTATTTTCTGGAAAATTAAATGGAGCTATTTTGTATTCCTTGCTAAGTTTGAAATATCTTTTGGTAATCACCAGAAAGACGTTTCCTTTAGCGTTTGTAACAGAGTAATGGGATGGACAGGTGGGATTCTTTTCGTGATTGACTGTTGTTTGTCAAAAGACACATGACTGCCCTGCAAAAAGAGGTGCAGTGTCCAGCACTGTCCACAGGGAGGGGAACAAATACTAGCTCCTAGCATGAGCTGGGCTTTTTTGCCCAGAAGCAGAGACAGCTCATCCACACCAAACAGAGCAAAAAAGGATCTGGTTACATTTCACCAAACAGACCACATGTCGTCACCAAGACTTCAGGGTGAATTTACATTTTGTTTAGAGGCAATTGTAACAATCAGTCTGAACCTGAAGAAAAAGGCAGAAATCTCTGACAAAGAGTACTGCAGGTGAAAGCATGGTCACTTAACCTGTTCTAGTACTTTTTGTCACAAGACGTGATCTCTTGGCAGAGATATACTTCCTGAGCACACCCAAGTGTCTACACTATGTTCTTCCGCCGTATAGTTTCTTCATGATCGACAAACATAGCGCAGACACACTAGTTCACAACTGCCTGAGTTCTTGAAAGATCAGAGCCATGTAACTAAAACTTTAAACTAAATAAGGGTAGATTTAGACTAGATATAAGGAAAAAAAAATTCACAATGAGGGTGGTGAAACTCTGGCATAGATTGCCCAGGGAGGTGGTAGATGCCCCATCCCTGGAAACATTCAAGGTCAGGTTGGATGGGGCTCTGAGCAACCCGATCTAGTTGAAGATGTCCCTGCTGATTGCAGGGGGGTTGGACTAGATGACCTTAAAAGGTCCCTTCCAACCCAAAGATTCTATGATTCTATGATTCTACGTCAGCATGGGACCACGCTGAAATGGGCAAGGCTAAATCTCTGCCTGGGGTACCTTTGTACTGTGCTCCTTTCATGGGCTAAAGATCCCCAGTATAGGCTTACCTCTGCTTTAAGAGATTAGAGAAAAAGCACAAAAGAAAGTCAGCCCTGTAATCATGTCACTTAGCAAGGAAGTCCAGTTCCTTGGAAGGGCAGTGAACCTGCATGTTCATTCTTGACCATGGCATTGAGTTTTGTTTACAGTGAATTTTCATAAAGACTAGTGTGAACACACCTCCTGGCCACTTTTTTGATTGTCCAAAACCTGATAATCTATTTAGACTGTTTTAAGTTCAGACCTATCTTTCAAAATGGCAACACTTCCACACTTGTCGTTAAAGCCCGTGGCACAAGGTAATAGCAATGTTGGTCGGAAGCAGGCTGATGAGAAATGACTCTCCTGTGTCTCATCCTGGTTGGCACAGGCAAGACATGGTACCTTTGCAGGGTGTTTGTGTGCTCCTACTGTCTTCCTTGGTCCTGCGTACCTACTGGCTGTCCGCTACCGCTTCGTGCCAGCCTTCCTCTCCTCCTGCTCAGATGTGCACGGACAGTGGTTGCTTTATTTAAAAGCGCGTGCTTCGCGTGTGGGAGATTGCTGTCTGGCCCAGGCTGTCACATGTCACAGCTCCATGGCCTAGGTGGGTTCTGAGTGAGGCTTTTGATTTATGCTGAGGGCAGGTAAGCTGAGGTTGCTGCTTCTTGTAGTGAAGGCTCTGTCTTGCCCATGAGGCCAGTGAGAGACAAGTTGGACCACACTGGAATGCTCAGTCTCACCTCTGCAGCACTTACACCTACCTGAAACAAGGCAAAGGCATCACAAATCAGCTCGAGCCTGGGAAGTGCAGAAGAGGCTGATCTGCATCTGGGGACTCAGGTGCATATGGTGATTCTCTGCCTTTACTACTCAATGCCATGTGAGTTGTATTTTTTCTGTACCCTTTGGTTCAGAAGATGAGATCAATTATCATGTGTAAGGCATGACTTGTGCAGAAGTGAGTCTGATTTCCTTATTTGCTGGATGTGACACTGTTGTGGGGACTATTATTACAGTCATATGTGAGCTCTGAAATCCCTTTTGTTTTCTGAGTCAGTACAAATTAATGAAGTGAAATCTGTTTTGCTGATGTTGTGTGTTTCTCTTCAAACCCCTGGATGTCGTTGTGCTGCAGACATCAAATTACAGCTTTGCAGCCAGTTGCCTCATTCTAGAATTAGATGGACTTCTTCCTTCTTTGAAATGATTTAATCCTTTTTTACAGACTTACTGTTAATTGCCATTATAAGATAAAATATGAGGCTCCAAGGTTTTCTGACACTGCTTGATGCTGTCTGTGAAGAACAATGTTGTTTAACACAAAGTTAAATAGTTTTATATTTTAATTTTGAACAAAGATTGGAAAGGCAATCTGCTGACCAAACTCCAGACCACTCTAGTTATCTCCAGGTGGCAAATCACTCTGTTCTGAGAGAAGTGGGATGAATATCTGCCTTGCACTGACATCCTGCCGTCTTGACTGAGATGACGAGTTCAGAGAGAGCCTTGACTCTTATTTTAGTCTAGATGTCTCATTTTAAGATATTTGAAGTTGAAGAGCACAAGTTATTTTTTCCTCCCTCCTTTCAGTTGCAGGCAGTGACAGAGGGAGGAACAGACAAGCCCAGTTTATTAATGCTTGGCTCCGTGACTGGTGCCACTGCCAAAATGTAGTTTTTTTTTCATAATGACATAAAGGGAAGAAATTTTTCACAATGAGGGTGGTAAAACACTGGAACAGGTTGCCTAGAGAGATGGCCCATCCCTGGAAACGTTCAAGGTCAGGTTGGAGTGGGCTCTGAGCAACCTGATCTAGTTGAAGATCTCCCTGCTCATTGCAGGGAGGTTGGACTAGATGACCTTTATAGGTCCCTTCCAACCCAAAGATTCTATGGTTCTGTAAGTTAAGTAACATGAATGCCAGCCACACTGCTCAGGATGTTGGCCAATCTGACTTCAGTCTAGTATAAAAAAATTTCTCACAGGAATGTTACTTGACCAACAATGGTGGTGGATGAATCCAGTTAAGAGTATGTAAACTGATTATGCTGACCTTTGAAGCTCTTATGTCATTCTTACTATAGCACTGCAAATTTCTACAAGAAGGCCTATTTCAACAATGATAAAGGTCAGATGCTAGCTTAAAAAAAAAAGGGCCTTTACTGTTGCTAGTTAAAAGCATTAAAAAACTTTAGTAGAATTAAAAAAAAAGTGGAAAAATTTTCTGATATTGATGGCCACTGTAGCAAAATAATGAAACTTTTCTCTGAAGACTACATCTTGAGTGGGAAAAGTGTCAACTGAAAACATTACCTGCAAAATCAACGTGTTTTGTTGAGATGAAATGTATCCCTAGCATATGCTGTGAAACCGTGATGGGAGTTTTCTTAGAACATATTTTGCTCAGCTTTCATATGAAAGTGTGACATACCTTTTCTTCATGGTCTTCCCCTAATATGTGCAGAGTGATACTCGTTCAGGTTTGTTTAGGTCATGCTTGTTTTCCTGGGTTTCTTCTAGAGAAATTTTGTTTTTAAGAGGGAGACACTTCCGAGATGTGTGTGACTGATAATGGAACTGATTAAGCACTGGGTGTTGGGCAAAACCCAAATGACTTTTAGCTGGTTTATTGTGCAGAGTTTAAATTGGTGAGGATGCTTCTCATACTGCAAACACCTGGAGCTCTTTGTAAGTTAACATGTGTGATTCAGGTATAACCTGGTACTGCCTGAGGCTGAAGTGGAGAAGTCACTTGCTGTAGGGATAGGTAGGGATGAAAGTAATAACAGGCTATGCTTCCCTTAAAAGCACACAGGAGAGAAAGAAGAATATTGTTTTTTTCATGTAGGTAGCAATTCAGTGAATGAAGACTGTAATTCTGCTTCTTTGCAACCTGAAAACCTTTTCTCTGCCAGTAAGTGTGTTCAGTTCCACTTCTTGTTTGGCAGGGTTTATGTGCTAACTTAGCTGAACTATCAAAGAAAATCTTAAGATTAACTGTATTTTCATTTCTGCTTTTTAAATATCCCCAAGACTGAGCTGCAACAAACCCTGGAGTATTGTCTCAGATGCAGTGGTTGGATCCACAGTACAGTGCAGATTTAAAAATGGCACCTGAGTGATCTAGACCGAGGCACAGATCTCCTCCTTTGGGGCAGAAAGTAATTTTGTGATTTCCTAACATGTTGGAGAGTTAATAAGTGGGAGATGGTGTGTTGAAAAGACTATAGCTGGGGACTGTGCTGTAGATACATATTCTTCACTCTCTTTTTAGTAAAAGGCATGGCTGGGCAGCTGTGCTGCCAAGTGTTCCCTGCTGTCTTGTAAGACTCATTTACTGCAATGACATAGATTGGTAATACAAGGCAAGACTTCAGGTATCATCTTGGTGCTGCCTCAGCAAGACAACCCTGTGTAAGATGGTACTGCTGAGGGTGATCTTGAACATAGAGCTGTACTTCTACAGTAAGCCAAGTCTTGTTCTTTAATGACAGGAAATATTTAGCTAATCTGCTTGTTGGAAGACATAATTACTCAGCTGCAGGTTAGTAGAGTTAAATCAAGCCATAATGTGTTACACGGAGATTTGTTTCTATCCACAGGTAAGGCACACTGAAGGAGTCCTTCCTATGTGCAACAGCAACATTTTAGACAGGTGATATAACAAATATTTTCTTCTCAAACAAATCCTGTAGTTTATTTTTCTGGACAAATTTTTCTGTCATATTCCATCTATAAGTTGTGTTACAGAGAGGTGCAATCAAATCAGTATTAGTTTTCATTTCCAGGGTAAAAATCTGGCATGATATTATCTGTACTCTTGAGAATATTTGAAAAGCAACTTGTGAAGATTCCAGTTTGGTTAATTGCCTAAGGCAGCCATTTAATAAGAAAAGAGAGAGGAAAAAAAAGTGAAGAAGTGTAATTTAGATGGCGCCTAAGATGCCTGATAGTTTTCTCTGTCCTAGGTTTCAAAATAGTCTGGTGTTGTTACAGCTTCTGTGGGTAAATTAAAAAAAAAAACCCACCCAAACAAAAAAACACAAGTGGACAAAAACTTCAGTGAATTGAAATTCTACTTTTTCTCTCAAACACTGCAAACCCAAAGACCATTTCTGAATGAGAATCCGAAAGTTTACAATATTTTATTTGCTGCACCATGATGCTCAAGAATTCACCTAAATCTGCATGTTCCAGTCCTGCAAATGCTTATGCACAGCTTAGATTTACATTTGTGGTATGTTCTATGGGCTTCAGTGCTAAGGAGAGACATAAGTGTTTTCACGGCCTTTGACAGGATTGCAAGGAAACAGGGCTGTTTGCAGTCTGGCTACTGTGTTTCTGTCTCCAGTAGTACTGTGAAATATTACAGCAGTCTCCATTTAAATACTTCTATTCATTGCTCTACTGTGTGGAGAAAATGCCTGTAACTCAGAAGCTGAAATTACACTCGGATAGGCGCTGTCTTTGGCAGAAATGTCATAAAAAATCTGCTGTAATGATACACAGGAGTAGAATTCCAATTGAACCTTGAAAGGAAAACTTGATTGTCTAAAAATATTAAGCTGTTTAGAATGGTTTGTGTTGTTTTTTCTTTTCCATTTCTGAGGAACATACAAAATGACAGGGTTTGAAAATGCCTGCTTTCACATTCCAGATTGTGCAGCTGCTGCAGATGTATGGTGCTTTGCATAACATTGCGCAGTAGACACAGGTACCATGAACAGTTTTTTTTTATTCTGGGATGTAATTTGGGGTTGTGGGAGCCCTTAGTCAACTGCAGTTCGGGAACAGGACTCACCATGCACAAGACAGGGTAATCATCTCCTGAAGCCACTAATTCCTTCTGCACTCCTGAGGTTTTGGTTACCCTCGCATGAGCGGGTTGTGTGTTCCTCCTAGAAGTGTAGCACATCCTTCAGACCTTGAAAACTCTGGTTCCATTTCTCACTTGCCAGCCAATAAGTTTCTACCTTGAAAATGGTGCCTTATTGTGCCACTTATAACCCAGGATTAGGTGTGGGTTCAGATCTCCCTTCTGTGCAAATCCCAAATGATCCAACTTGGTAAGTCATTGTTATAAGAAAAAAAATAATTGTTGCTTATTAATTATAATTTTAAGAACTATAATTCATTAGTCTGAGGGAACTGGACTCGTTTAGTCTGGAGAAGAGGAGGCTGAGGGGAGACCTCATCGCTCTCTACACCTACCTGAAAGGGGGTTGTGGTGACATGGGTGTTGGTCTCTTCTCCCAACTAACTAGTGATAGGACAAGAGGAAATGGCCTCAAGTTGTGCCAGGGGAGGTTTAGACTGGATATTAGCAAAAATTTCTTAACCGAGAGGGTGGTCAAGCATTGGAACAGGCTGCCCAGGAAGGTGGTGGAGTCACCATCTCTGGAAGTGTTCAAAAAATGTGTGGATGTGGTGCTTCAGGACATGGTTTAGGGGACATGGTGGCACTGGATTAATGACTGGACTTAATGATCTTGAAGGTCCTTTCCAACCTTAGTGATTCTGTGTGATTCTGTGTGAAACACTGATGACACCATTGGTGAGTTTGGTCTAACCCTTCCTGCCAGCGTCCAGAAGGGTTGGCAGAATGAGGATGGTGTCATTGAATCTGTCAGTGGAACAGTCTTGGCTCCTGTTCACTTTTCCACAGGCTGTATTTTTGCTGAACCTGTCCTCTTCAGGCATCTGAAGGAAGCCTGAAGGGGGAAGGAACGGTGAGCTCTTTCAAATCCACCCAGAATGGAGCCGAAACTGATACTTGTGCTCCCTTTGAGAGAGGTCAGTACTTTCTCACTATGGGAAATTGTTATCCAGTCTCTTGGAGAGAATAAGGAAAGGCCCTATTACCACATTTGTCTCATCCAAAGGATTGATGGTTATGCAATTCTTAGGGCTTATTGAGACGCTTAAGAGATGGGCGGGATGGTGCTAAGCTGCTGCCAGAAAACTGCTGTAGTTAGATCTTCCTCCCATACACCATAGGAAACCAAACTGCCATTTTCAGGGGCTGAGCAAATGGTGTTCAACCATTCCCATGCTTCAAATAAGTGTTCTTTGATTTACAGGAATTGAATGGATCATGAAGTTTGTCAAAGGAAAAAAGAGTTCACTGTAATTCATTGTGAAATTGATACAACCGGCCCTAGTAGCCTCCTGAGAACATGATTCACAGAAATGCAGCCAGCTCTCTCTGACTGAACACTTGCAACGACATAGTATGATTGAGACTGCTGTTCAAGGTCCAGATGTTCAAAGGTATTTAAATACATAATTCCCATTCAGTTTAATGAGACTTAGGCACATCAAAGGCCTCTGGGATTCTGGGCCAGACAGTATAGTCCTTATGTGCTTTATTACTGAACACTATCAGACCTTGACAACATAACCATATGCTGCGGTTATTGGATTCAGGTCTGATTCCACTAAGGTACCTTGCCTGAAAGAGCAGGTGCTTTCAAGAGAACTGGGAATTCATCTTTTTGCTGACTGCTTCCAGCTGCTGAGTTACATAAGCAGAAACTGTGCCACAAACTCTTTTATCCAACATAAATATCTTTAGGGCCTATTGTTTATATTTTGAATTCTTTTCACTGAAAACGCAAATACACACATACAAGCACACACAGCCTTGTGCTTCTACAGAATAGCAGAGAGAAAAATGACACCAATCTCCTCTTAAGGTTCTTTAAATGGCATCTATAACATTTGCAATTTCCTTTTTAATGATACTGGGGTGAAAGTCTGGACACAATTTCATATTAATAGCAAAATGTTGCTGATGTTCCATTCTCTCCTTTGGATAAAGACTCCTCTCTCTGTTAGCAAGGAGACCGTCATTTCCTTGAAGATATTCAAGTCTGTGTCAAAAACTGAAAATAGAATTAGGTGCTGTCTCTAGTTAGAAAAAGCTCCACAGATTTTGTGGTTTTCATCGCATAATGAAGGGACTTGCGTAAAACACTGATAGGAGAGGTCAGTCAGGTACTAAGGTTAAGAACTGGACTCAATACTTTTTCCATGATGAAAAGTGGTCCAATGCCTTGGATTTTCTTTTTGGAAAGGTGGAATATTTTGGAAGAGGAAGACAGTCCTTTACATAAAGCCTGTGGGGTTGTTTGGCTGGTTCTGTTTCTATCCTCCTGTTGTCTTCTCTGTTCTCGCCACCTAAAACTGTAGCTCCAGCATGGAAAGCTTGAGGAGATTGTAGGGCTTTCCCATTAAGCTATGGCACCTTCAACAAGGATTCATTCTAAGGTTGGAGCAGCACAGCAGCACCAGCTTATGTTAAGGCATGTTTGGATGAAACTCAGGAGAGGCATGAGAACAGGGAGTTAACATTTTTGCAAGTTGTGTCCAAATGTCTATTTGGTGGGCTCATACCAATGCTTTAATTCTTAGTACTGTAGCTGGGCACCAGAGATTGAGATTCGGGATCTCCTTGTTTGAGCCTACACAGTAATAAGAGAAGCAACATTTCTTTATCAAAAGCAGATTCAGGGAGCTGCTGTTTCTCCCCTCTCTTCCTAAACCTGAATCCACATTTCCAAGCTTCAGAAGTCCTTAATTTCATCTTTTTCTTGCAGCCCTACCTCCAGTCTAGCAGTTAGGGATAAACCTTTTCTTACCCGAAGCAACACATGTTTCTCACCTAGAGCAGCAAGACAAGACTGATGAATGCTCTCCACAGCCTGGTACCTTCAAGTCTTCCACAGGGTGCTAATATTCGGCAACATGACAGAACTATATGGCTGCAATCTGAAGCAGGTCTTTTTCAGTTCTTAAGCTTGGAAAGTGAGTTTTGTCTCTTCCATTTTAGTAGCTCCTGGAGACAAAGAGAATACAGTCAATGATGATTAGATGTGCAGTTCATGTCACCAATTGTAGAAGACTACTTTGGTGGTCAGAAGTGTTGTGTGATTAAAAGAAGTCACAGGAAATAAGCTCCAATATCTATGCTTGCTTTCAAGACAGCTAGACTGTCATGCACATGCCACTTTGGATTCAGTTCATACACTCTATGATCAGAAGGTAATTGCCTATATCACATATGTTTTGGCTACACTGGGGTACCATCTGCAAGTACACAGGCCATCCTAATGAAAAAAACAGCACTGGCACAGACACTCATTTATACAAAAATGGGCTAAGAAGCGGTGAGGTACATCAAGCAGTACAACTCATCCAACTGCAGTTCATACAATTGCCGTTCAACTCACCCTAGCAGCTTCTATGTGTTGTGCAAAACAGCTACCACAGAACTTGATTTCGTCCTTCAGAAACCCATTTTTGTGCAGGAACAATGAGAGAAGCAGCTGCATTTGGCCAACACACATACCACATAAAATTGTTATGATTCATTAAAATTGTAGTAAGTCCTTTTGTGCACAACCACAGGCTCCTGACTTGCCAGTGAAATGGAGTGAGAGTGATTCATGGACACAGCCACACATTCAAAGATGCATTCCTCTGGGAGCAACCAAAACATCTCCATTTAATTTCTATGTTTGCTGCAATGAGGAGCATTTAACTACCTAGACATGTGAAGGATGTGTTCAAATGGTGGAAGCAGGTGCAGGTGATCAAGGAGGAATACAAAAATATTATCCAATTATGCAGAGAGAGGGTTAGGAAGCCAAAGGTCATCCAAAGTTGAACCTGACAAAGGAGGTGAACGTCAGTTAGAAAGAATTCTGTGTGTTCATCAGGAGTGCAAGGAAGGCCCACTGCTAAATGCGGCAGGGGTCCCGGTGACAGAGGACATGAAAAAGATCGATGTACTCAATGCCTTCTTTATGTTGTTCCTTACTAGTGAGACTAGCCTTCAGCAATCCCAGGCCCCTGAGACCAGAAGGGAAGTCTGGAGCAAGGAAGAGTTACCCTTGATGGAGGAGGAGCAGGTTAGAGAACATTTAGACAAACCAGACACACACAAGTCCATGGGAATGATGGGATGCACCAATGAGTGCTGAGGAAATGGACTGTTGTCTTTTCAAGGCCATTCATGGCTATCATTGAAAGGCCACAGACAGGATTTCTGAAGACTGGAAATGAGAAAAAGTCACCCTCAACTTCAAGAAGGGCAAGAAGGAAGATCCAGGGAACTTCAGGCCAGTCAGCCGCACTTTGATCCCTGGGAAGATGATGGAGCAAATCATCCTGGACATCATTTCCAAACATGTAAAGGTGAATAGAAGTCAGCATGGATTTACAAAGGAGAAATCATGCTTAACCAACCTAATATGTTTATACAATGAGATCACTGGCTGGGTGAATGAGGGGAGAGCAGTGGATGTTTTCTAGAACAACTTAGTATGGCTTTTGACATTGTGTCCTGTAAAATCTGCATAGACAATCTGACAAAGTACTGATTGAAAATTGGCTGAACAGTCATGCCCAAAGCATTGTGATCCATGGCACAAAGTCCGCTTGGAAGCCAGGTACTAGTGGTGTACCACAGGGTGGGTACTGGGCCCAATATTGTTTAACATCTTCATTAGTGACCTGGATGATGGGGCAGAGAGCATCGTGAGCAAGTTTGTAGAAGATATAAAACTCAAAAGAGAAGCTAATGCAGCTGTTGGCTGCATTCAGAGGGACCTTGAGAGGACAGAGAAGTGGGCAGAGAGGAGTCTCATGAAGTTCAACGGAGGTAAGTGCAAAGTTCTGCACCTTGGGAGAAATAACTTCAAGCACCAGTATGTGCTGGGGCTCAACCAGCTGGAAAGTAGATTGGAAGAGAAGGATCTGGTGGTCCTGGTGAACACCAAGTTGCCAATGAGCCAGCAATGTGCTGTTGTGGTAAAGAAGGCTAATGGTCTCCTGGGTTGCATCAGGTAGAGCATTGACAGCACATTGAGGGAAGTTATCTTTCCCCTCTACTCTAATGGTTTTGGAGCCTGGCTCTGTTTTGGAGCTGAATGTGACAAAGTGAAGGCCCTGATGAGTGTCTTCGGGCAATGGCATCATGAAGAAACGTGGGATCTGGCCCTTGTATAAAGGCATATATTAAATCAGTAGGGCTAGGCTTTAACTCTGCATGCTCACGCAGTCAAATCTGGGCTTGCAATTCTATTCCAGGAAACGAGATCACTGACATTTAAAGATATGCATTTTTCCTCTTCACTCCCCATGCAGCCCTCTGCCACCTAGGATATGCACAGAAAGGAGAAAAACACCTCCAGTGCCGCTAACGGCAGATAGCACAGGGCATTTGTATTTTCTCTGCTTATTGCCCGGGCTCTACCCGGGCAGCTGTATTTCAGACACAGACATTTCTTATTCTAAACAGAAATCAGTCTCATTTGTTTCAGCAAGAGGTTTGCCATCAATTACAAGCAGTTTTGCACTGCTCTGTTTGTTTCCATCCCAGCTGTACCTTTATTTTTTTGCAAGGGAGCAGGATGATATGGAATACTAAATCCTATGTTTCTATGTTGAGCTGTTGCTGAAATTGAATCAAGGCATAGTGTCTTTCTGGATGTTATATCCTGTGGAGAACAAGCAAGTATTGATGCTGTCCTTATGCTGCATTTGTAATGTTTGCAAGCTAAAGCAGTTATGGTATATTACTTGAATTGGAAGCCACACATAAGTTTTATTTTTCTTTTAATTAAGTCTTAATTTAAAAAAATCTACTTTTTCCCTCTCTTTTTTTTGGTGAACCGAGCAAACATTCTGGTTTCCAAACTAGAGAGATACCCCATGAAATTATTCAGCTATTCCAAGGTCCCTCTGAGTTTTCTAACTCATCTTTCACAAAACACATATATTTTCCTCTTATAAGACTGGCAAAACCAATTACTGTTGGATGAACAGAATCTGATGAGATATGAAGTACCTCAGGGCTAGGTTTCTTCCTGAATGAAAGATTGCCTTAGATTTCTAAGTGATTGTTTGCCTGATATCTATTTATTCATTTCAAATTCATGAATCTTTCAGTTCCTTCTTTAGCTGGGGCAGAAACAGAAATGATGAAAAGCCCTTCATTCCCAGACACGTTCCTCTTATATTTCACATCTGTCTAAAACCAAGAAGAACTGAGATACCCTTTTCAACCAGTTCAGCTTCCAAATAGATGATAACAGTAGGCATGGGCTTATTTTTATATCATCCTCTGATGAGACCAGAGACATTAGAGAGTTATTCCTGTGGCTGAAGAAAAACGTCTTTTCC
>NW_010556886.1:60292-96549 GCF_000687285.1 Phaethon lepturus
GCTTGGAAAATGCATTAAAAAATCTAGTGATTAGGATATCTATTGAATCTGAAACAAAATTATTTTCTCAGGGTAACTTGAGGACCAATTTCCACAGCCAGATTTCTCATGCAGGACAGATTGATTCCTTCAGAGGACTTTCAGACTGCAGAATACCACAGCAATGCAGACACTCTTGCCCTAACCTTTTATTAAAATACTGACATCATCTGGTGAGCTAAGCATAAGTCAGACTCTCAGAACGAGTACTCCTACTGCTGCCTGGTTATCATGGCCTTTCACTACCTATGTCAATGGGCAATGTCTTGGATTCTGATACTACATACTAATATTTTCACCACAGCCTCTTAACAATTAAGAAAAGCTGCAGCCTGTAGATGGGAAATGCATCATGCCTGGTACTGAATTCTCAGACAGTTGCCAGAGGGAGGAATTACTTAAGACACAAAACTACAGGGCTAACCAAGGATATCCTGGGCACTGAGTAATAACCTGAAATGGATATCCATTTCACAGGAAACAATGAGAACAGGAAACTTTCTCCACTGGAGAAAACCCACAGAGCAGTGCTGGGATCAGTCCGAAATGGTCATGCAGGGACACTTACGTTGCTATGAATGACAGAAAGAGGCCAGGCCAAGGTTGGTATTTGCCACAGGCACCTGTATCTCAGCAGAGATCTCCCTTAGGATGATCAGGAGCTTCTGAGCACAGCAAAAGCTTGGAGTGACAACCCTGGTCCTTGGCATGTTCTTCTGCATCTCTCACTAGCCTGTGTTGAGCATCTTCAGCCAGGCTGCAGATACTCCTACCCTCATCTCATGGAGTGAGGACCTCTTGCAAGTCTGGTCAGCCATCCTTGACATGGGGCAGAAGCTTCAGGAACACTGCAGGATGGCTTTGTGATCATCAGGGCTGATTATTATTGCAGAGTGGGAATAAGCCTTTGCACTGCATTTCCCTGTATGTCTTTGTACCAACCTAGGAACAAGAGGGAACAACCTTTTGCCTCTCACCGAGGCCCCAAACCCACCACCCAGCACGGTAGCAACCGCCTCTGTGTGCCCAAGCCCAACTGTTTGAAATCCATCCTGTCCTGTACCATTAGAAAATCACCATTTAGATCCACTTGCTTTGAGATATTGCAAACATTGATCTTCATCCTAGTGCTGCTAAAAGGACCAGCTAATAGTAATTTCATGTACTTACCAGCTCCTAGTGGTTTGAGCAACTTCAGCATTGTGTCAGGCTTTTGGCACCAAAGACACTTGCTGGTTCTTCATCCCTTCCAATAACATGCAGAGAAAGAATTCAGGATGCAGAGAAAGAATTCGTACTCTCTTCTTGTTTGGAATTAGAGTTTTAAACTTCCTGCTGCTCCCTTCCATGCAGAAATGATAAATCATTGCCCACATAGAGAAGACACCTCAGTTAGAACAGAATATTTTCAGTTGGAAGGGACTTACAATGATCATCTAGTCCAACTGCCTGACCAAATCAGAGCTGACCAAAAGTTAAAGGATGTTATTAAGGGCATTGTCCAAATGCCTCTTAAACACTGACAGGCTTGGGGCACGGACCACCTCTCTAAGAAGCCCATTCCAGTGTTGGACCACCCTGTCAGTGAAGAATTGTTTCCTAATGTCAAGCCTGAGCCACCTCTGACACAACTTTGAACCATTCCCACGTGTCCTGTCACTAGATCCCAGGGAGAAGAGATCAGCACTGCCCCCTCCACTCCCTCCTCAAGAAGCTGTAGAGAGCAATGAGGTCACCCCTCAGCCTCTTTTTCTCCAAACTAGACAAACATAACGTCCTTAGCTGCTCCTCACACGACATTCCTTCCAACTCTTCCACCAGCTTTGTTGCCCTCCTCTGGATACTGTGGGGCCCAGAACTGCACACAGTATTCAAGGTAAAGCCAAACCAACCCTAAATACAGCAGCATAATCACCTCTTTTGACTGGCTGTTTATGCTGTGTTTGATGCACCCCAGGATGTGGTTTGCTCTCTTGGCTGCCAGGGCAAGCTACTGACTCCTGTTGAGCCTGCTGTCAACCAGCACCCCAGATCTCTTTCTGCAGGGCTGGTCTCCAGTCATTCCTCTCCAGAATTATACTTGTGCCTGGCATTACTCCATCCCAGGTGTAGAATATGGCATTTTGACTTGTTTAACTTCATCCTATTAATAACAGCCCAATGCTCCAATCTATCTAGATCCCTCTGCAAGGCCCTTTATCCCTCAAGATAGTCAACAGCACCTCCCAGTTTGGTATCATCAGCAAACTCACTAATGGTTCATTCAACCTCTGCATCCAGATTATTAATAAATATATTGAACAGATATGGCCCTAGAATTTAACCCTGAGAAACACCGCTGGTGACCGGTCACTACATATGTAACTAGATGTACTAAAATCCAGAAAAACTACATCCACCGCCTTCCCTTCATCCTCTGGCCAGGTGACATTTTCATAGAAGGATATCAAATTAATTAAACAGGACTTTTCCTTTGTGAACCCATGTTGACTGTGCCTGACAATTGCATTGTCCTTTAAACACCTTTTGACAGCACCCATCTTCTCCATAATTGCTCCAGGAACTGAGGTTAGACTACCAGGTTTGTAGTTCCCTGGGTCTTCCCTCATGTTTTTCTTGTAAAGTTGAGTTACACTGGCCAGCTTCCAGTCAGTGAGGACGTCCCCAGATTCCCAAGACCTTTGGGAGGGAGGGGAGAGGGGTCCTGCCATAACATCCAATAGCTCCTTTGGTACTCTTCGCTTAATCCCATCAGGTCCCATGGGCTTGTGAACATTCAGCTGATACAGCTGGTATCTTACCATTTCAGTGTCCACAAATGGGAGGTCACTGTTCCCACACTTGTGGTCCTCCAGCTCAGGGGACCAGGCAGCCCAATGACTACCAGTATTATTAAAGACTGAGGCAAAAAATGCATTCAATGCCTCTGCTTTTTCTTCATCCTCCTTAGTCAGATGACCGTCTTCAACAAATATCAGTCCTCTTGCTATTAACGTAGTTTAAAAAGCCCTTCTTGTTATCTGACACAACACTGGCCAGTTTCAAATCTAATTGAGCTTTGGCCTTTCATGTCTTCTCCCTGCATATATGAACCACAGTTTTGTAATCTTCCTGCGAAGCCTGACCTCGCTTCTAGTGACCAAACAATTTCTTTTTCCTCTTGAGCTTCATGAGGAGTTCCCCAGTTCAGCCAAGATTGTCTCCTGCCCCACTTGCCTGATTTACGACATGGTGGAATTGCCTGCTCCTGTAAAACATGGTTCTTAATAACTGACCAGAACTCGCGGACTCCTAAGCCCTTAAAAGCAGATTCCCAGGGTAGTCTGCAAAATAGCTCCCTGAATAGCTTAAGGATTGCTCTCTTGAAGTCCAGAGTAGCAACTCTGCTTTCACAGAATCACAGAATCACAGAATCACTAAGGTTGGAAAAGACTTTTAAGATCATCAAGTCCAACCATCAGCCCAACACCACCAAGCCCACTAAACCATATCCTGAAGTGCCTCGCGTACATGTTTTTTGAACACTTGCAGTGATGGTGACTCCACCACCTCCCTGGGCAGCCTGTTCCAATGCTTGACCACTCTCCCAGTAGAGAAATTTTTCCTAATATCTAGTCTAAACCACGCTTGTCCTTTTTTCTCATTATACATAAAATTTTATACTCAAGTGTTTCATGATCACTGCGGCCAAGACAGCCACCTGGCATCACATTCCCCATGAGTCATTCTCTATTCACAAATAACATGTCTAGGAGGGTATCTTTCCTAGTTGGCTCACTGAGTACTTGTGACAAGAAGTTATCTCATCTCCTGCAAACTTCAAGAATTCCCAAGACCTGCTCATCACAGCAGTATGATATTCCCAGCTGATGTCTGGAAAGTTGAAAACTCCCATGAGAACAAAGTCCACTGGATCTAGAAATTTCTCCTAATTGCCCATAGAATAACTCATCGGTGCTTTACATTCTGGCTGGGGAGATCGGTAGTAGACACACACTACAACATCTCCTTTGTTTTCCATTCTCCTAATCCTCACCCAGAAGCTCTCAACCACATTGCCACTAACTGTAAGGGCTGTACAGTCAAACTTACATATAGTGCGACACCTCCATCTTGCCTGACCTGCCTGTCCCTCCTGAACAAACTGTAGCCGTCCAGCCCAGCACTCCAGTCATGGGACTCATTCCACCAAGTCTCACTAATACTAATGATATTGTAGCTCTGGGAACTGACGAACGCCTCCAGTTCATCCTGTTTGTTTCTCTATGTGCATATTAGAAAATATACA
Organism: Phaethon lepturus; assembly: GCF_000687285.1. Classification (NCBI taxonomy): domain Eukaryota; kingdom Metazoa; phylum Chordata; class Aves; order Phaethontiformes; family Phaethontidae; genus Phaethon; species Phaethon lepturus. Next base: position 64,620 of record NW_010556886.1, read on the forward strand.
TTGTGGAAAGGTGGTACTCTGTTTTGTCATGATTAAAAATATGCAGGATTATAAAAAGAGCTGCTGTTAATATGAGTATAATTATCATAGATTTGCTAAAGCTGACACTAATCTCAAGCTTCTCACAACACAGTTTTATTCTAGGAAGCTCTTGGAAATATGAGCAACTGTATGCTGATTTTATGTCTCTTTGGCACAAGTGTTGTTTTGCCTTTAAGTTGTGTACTTGTATATCCACAGTCTAAGTTGCTTTCTTATTTAAGGTACCTGACAATCTACGCAGCTGCTTGGGTTTTGTGCACATGTTTCTGCAGCCTGAACTGAACTGTCAGGATAATCTTTGCCAATATGCTTGTTTTCCTTCGCCAGCCTACTTCCCCTGATGTTGGGGAAGATATGTTGTCTTTGTAACTGCCAGGTTAGCCAATCTGAGCTCAATTAATGGTCTGAGAAAGAAAAATTACAAATTTCAGCATTATAGCCAGTGAAAAGTACCCACTCTTCATATATTAAAATGAAAAGACAACTGAAGAGTTCTAGTGCAAAAATTAGCAGAAGCCTTCAGGAAAGCCAATGGTTTCCTAGGATGTAAGCAAACACACTGTTGTCTTGACCAAGAGTGTTAATCAGTCCTGCCTACCAGTAGATACTAGCTACAAAAATGATCAGAGAGATGAAACACCTCTCCTCTGAGGACAGGCTGAGAGAGTTGGGGTTGTTCAGCCTGGAGAAGAGAAAGCTCTGGGGAGACCTTATTGCAGCCTTCCAGTGCTTAAAGGGGGCTTATAAGAAGGGTGGGAACAAACTTTTTTAGTAGGGCCTGTAGCAGAAGGACAAAGGGTAATGGTTTTAAATTAGAAGAGGGCAGATTTCAACTAGATCTAAGGAAGAAATTTTTCACAATGTGGGTGGTAAAATACTGGAAGAAGTTGCTCAGTGATGTGGTAGATATCCCATCCCTGGAAACGTTCAAGGTCAGGTTGGATGGGACTCTGAGCAACCTGACCTAGTTGAAGATGTCTCTGCTGACTGCAGGGGGGTTGGACTAGAAGACCTTTTAAGGTCCCTTCCAGCCCAAAGATTCTATGATTCTATGATACTGACTTTATACCACAGACGTAGGAGAACTGAATGTGTAACTGCAGTGGTAACTATCAAAGTTCTGGTCAGCAAGGCAAGACCTGTTAGTTATATTTTATTTTCTATAGGGAGAAGGGGTTTACCCATAGCTGAAAAACATGGCTTTGTACATCAGGCAAACTCACCTAATAATGCTCCTTGATCTGTCCCTTTTTTGTCAAATCAAGTGATCATGTGCCTGCAGAGCTAGTGAATGAAGTAGAAATCTTCATTTCTTTTAAAACACAAGCTTTATTTCCCACATGACTCCCATATATCTGTGCAGCCCTAACTGTGGTGGCCATTCAAAGATGATGTCACCAAGAAAAAAACTCTAAGAAATCTGTACACCATGGATGATTTGTGCCAATATACAGCAGGACTCCTTTCACACACTCGTGGTCTTATCAGGGAAATGTAGAGGACAGGAGGATGAATTAGTGTTCTGGAGAGTATATTGAAGTTGGTAGTACATCAGTTCATGTGATAACCCCAGGCTCTACCACATACTGGGCTTCCCCAAGCCTGTTTTTTTGTGTGTGTCTATAGGTATCATCCCCTGCTCAAGAGGGCTCTCAGATCTGTTCTGTCTGGTTGCAGGTGTATGAACTTCATGCCAGACTACACGAAATAACAAACCTTGAGGTATGTATCCTCCCATTCTGGCTATGCATGATCACCTCTTGAATAATAAAGTAACAGCTGCAAATGAAAAAAAGGTAAGTATTGTAGGTGATAATATTCCCCCTACTGTGACTTGCCGCCTCTCTCCTATCACGTGCCTAGATGATGTGGCCCTTAAAACGCAGAGCAAAACCGCAGAAGTGGGGCTAGTCAGAAGCTCAACAACTATGGAAACATTTCAAAACGTCTTTAACTGTCAGAAAAATGGGTGTAGAATAGCAGGGCAACGCTTCCCTCTCAACAAGCTGTGTAATAATCTTAAATATAATTAATTTGGGGGAAAATAATTTCTGGATTAAAGTGTAACTTTGAAATTTGAAGAAGGTTAAATTTGCATTTCTCCTGTGGGAAGTTTTGTTTCTGTATTTTTCTGTTTTTTTATTACATCTACTCATATTGGCCGCCAGTAGTCCTCATGTCAGAACAGCCCACTTCCTTCTGGCTGAATTACCTGGCAATCCTTTAGATAAAATCTAATGCCTGTAGCTCAAGGAAATAGAATTATTCTTTGCCTGCCAGGCCCTGCTGTGGTCTGTATACTTCATCAAGGTAATATTAACAACACAGGGATGTACACCTTCATCCAATACATTGAGCCAAGTCATGACATGTAAGAGTAGAAGAAGGAAAAAAAGCCATCAGCACCAAAGCTGGTATTTAAACTTTTCAATGAGGTAAATCAGAAAGAAATTGTTCTTGAGGGGTAGCTCAATCTTGCCATCTTAACTTTGCCACTTGCTCAGGTAAAGTGCAAGTAGCTAATGATAGCCACAGCAGTATGCAGAGAGGTTGCCAAATATGCTCTGATTTGAAGATGTCCCAGTCTTAACAGATGGTAGTTGTGTAAAGTGGGGTGCTAGATTTATCCTTAATTTCCTTGCAGCAGTTCTTTTGGCTGCAGTTTTTGCATCAATGTAAGCTCCAGTCTCCATTAGTGGAAGCACATGTGCTGTAGAGCTGCCATGGTGCATTCCTAAATGAAAGCAAGTTTCTATTAGCATTCCCACTCACTTCAGCTGGAGCTCAGCAGGGACAGCTGTGCCACACAAAACAGCAACCATGCAAGAAGGGAACTCCTGATTGCCACAAAAAGCAAAACAGTCAAAAAGTATGCACTCTGGCTGACTCTAATGTCATGTACCTAAGAGAACAGATTAAGCTGTTGCAAAAGTCTCAGGATATTTTAAACTGATTTTTTTCAGAAGGCAAACACCATGGATAACTGACAAACATATTTGTTTAGGCCATGATCCATGAATTGCCCAAATTAAAGCAGTGATAATGTTGACCAAAGATGGTGGCAAGATAAGGACATGCCAAACTGCTTTGCTTTATTTTGTCCTCAACAAGACTACGTATGTACAAGTCTCAAGCTTCATTAAGAAACATTTCAGGCAAAGCTTTTCTTTAGCAACCCCTCCATTTGTCTCCCTCCATCAAGATAAATATTTTCTCCTTGTTCTTAAGGCAAACCTTCCCTCTCACTGAGAGTCTTGCAATGTGACAAGCCTGCATAATCCACTGTATGAGAAGATCCCCAATATTATTTCCATGATGTTGAGCAGTATAAGATGACAATTCAGGCAGAAGTATTAGAAAAATGCCGGAGAGTAGATTTTCTTGTTTTTCAAGCAGAGCGGGCTAGCAATGAGCCAAATACAGATGAGAGCATTAACATTTAGATGAACAATGAAGGTGCTACGGTAATGGAATGAGGTTAAGGTGTGAAAGGAACAAGCAATTTATAATATTTTTTGTTTGTTTCTCAGAAGATGAAACAATATGGAAGGCAGAATACAAACATGCTTCCACAGGTAATTACTACCTTATTTTCAAACAACACATTATTTCCCATATGTGCATATTTAAAAAAAAAGAAGCCTAGAGATTCAAAGAGATTCTATTTTCTTATGTGTTTGCAATAATACATAGATTTTAAAAAAAAATCTTTCTCTGTAGATGTGCTAGCTTTTCCTTCTAATAATGCTTAGCAGAATAGGCAGCAACCCTTAGTTGCTGCTGTAGCTGGTAACAGACATTATTGAAAACAGACCACCACGCAAAATAACATGCTATGTCTTGATAGAGTCACATACATAACATCTTTAGGTATTCAGAAAAAAACCCCAAAACAACCAAAACGCAATGGAGTTCAGTGTTTTACATAGCATTGACTTAAGAAGGCAAACCCTTCAATAAAAATCTACCCATGTGTTTAAGAACCTAAACCATGATTCATGTGGTTGAAACTCCTACTCGACCTCAAGCTTCCTCTGTCAACTTGACCAGAAGACTTAGTGTCATTGCATTTCCCTTTGAAAAAGCAGATCATCTCATATTTGTGTGTTACAAGGGATAATTTTCCAAACTTTTTCCATGGGGTGTTCTGATATTATCATGTTGATAACATTGAAAGATGCATGATACTAGGTGGAAATGAATGTTCCCCCTTCACCTATTTTCATAGCATGGCCATCCTGGCAATGGGAAGCCCTTTAACTCTATGTGGCTGCATTGCATTCTTCATACCCATGTCTCAGACAAAGGCCACAGGAGCATGAGACACAACAGGTAAGCTGCATCTGTTCTTCTGATTCAAACCGTGCCTCATGAGTCACCCATGGCTCAGGAAAGAGGAGGTCATTCTGGGACAACGTCTTCTTGCTTTGGGAGTCAGAGGTCAGTCAGCAATGGAGGCAGGATTGCTGACAACAAGTGTATCCAGAGCTCTCATATGGAGTGTCCCACATGAATGGGTCTTCCAGTGAATTCCACCAGGTCATCTAACACCTTATCCCCAGGGTACAGCTGAATAATGAACGTGTTCAAAAAAAGTCTAATGGAGTCAGTTGACAAAATACACTGGAGTGGGAAGCAATCTTGTTTCAGCATTGCTGAAAACTGACGTTGGGAAGGTGGGTGGCCCATGTGTGGAGCTCTGATGTTGAGGAAAGACTGCCTGCTCTGCCACAGAGATCTGGTGTTGCCTTTGCAAATCATTTAGCAATCCTAAACCAAACTGACATCATCAGTAGGTAAGCATCCAGGCATGGAGCCCAGGCTCCCTCCACAGAAGAGAGGCTGTTAGAGCACCTGAACTTATCTTTCGCCCATCATCATGCTGGAGGGTTGTCTCTCTCACATGAACAATGCTAAGGAATTGCTTATCTGACATGTGGCAGCAGTGTCTCAGGTACTCTGAAAAGCGTGCTGCAGGACTAGATTTGATTGTAAAGATTATAGAAGGAACAGACAAACATTTGAGTGATGCCTGGGCACTGTGAGAAATGCAAGTGTGGTATTAGCATCACCTAAGGCAGGACAGGACAGATTACTTTTCCTATCTATGATTTCTCACTTTGGGACAATATTGTTATCATCAGAAGAAAGATAATATTCTTTTTTATACATTTTAATAACAGTCTTGTCTCTTTTTCTTGTGGTATGAATACACAACGCCTGTCCATCTTCCGCCACTGCCATCCCAGCAGACATCACTTCAACATCAGCAAGCTACGTTACAAGAATAAAACCCAGTGCTGCAACCCATACTGCAGCCTGCCAAGCAGCCCAAGCCCAGCACAATGAAGCACAGCTACTAGTCCTACAGGGGCAGTAGCCGTTTCACCAAGGAGAACTTTCAGGGGTCCAGCAACAGCTGCCAGCTGCAAGAAGTCAACAGCAGGTGGTTTTCATGGATGTAGGCCCATTCAAATTCGTCCTTTCTTTTGGCTTGACAAGTCTCTGGACAGGTTCTGCACTATGGGTAGTTTGCTAAACTCATTCCTGTACTTTGACTCACTGAAATAAGACAGTGTTTGTTTCCATTGGGAATGGCAGTGGCCAGATTCTTGCCACAGCTGGAAATGGTAGGGTGGTGTTCGTATTCTGTCTGCACCTCTACCCGTTATCTTGCCAGTTCAGTTTGGAGAAAGCATGATGAACATCAATGGAAATACCAGAATAATTTTGCTGGTGATGATCATCATGTGAGTCAGGACAGAATATATCCTTTGAGGTCTTTGACTGGAGTAGCTCATTGTCATTTGACACAGAAAACTGGCTCTGCAAGATGAATAGGGACAGATTCTCAGGCTGCCTTATTTAACAGAAACACACTGACAATTTTGAGGGCTGTGTAGGTTTGGTTCTTGTCCAGTGCATGACCAGACCTACATCCTACCGAAACAGGCTGACCTGCAATACCCCTTTCCCTGTGAAGTCTGAGATTTTTGCCTACAGAGGGTGGTACTTCAGACACAATGTCATAGCATAATTATATCTATCTTTGTGCTATCAGCCTCAAAATAAACACTGTTACCACATGGGTTTATTTCAGGAAATAAAATAATATAAGTGCTAAAGAAGACCTAGTATGCTTGAAAATTTGTGTATTTTTCCAGCTTTATCAGTTGCTTTAGTAACAGGTACTACTTTTTTTTTTTTTCCTACAAACAGTGCCTTGTTTTTTTGCTTACTTCCATTGCCATTGAAAATGTACAAAGAACAGCAAGAGATGGTTTGAAGGAAGATCAGGTAGCAAAAGTGCTCTCTTCCTATAGATATGTTCTTTAGCCAGGCCAAATACCTTCCGCTGATGCAGTATGTCATTTAACATTTCTTCTCTTTCGCTGTCTGTAATCTGATTCTCTCTCTGTTCTGCAAATCTTAGTCTTTTTCAAGTACACAAACTGAGTGTTTTTTTCTAAACTAATACAGTTATCAACACCAAAATATTCATGGCATTTGGGTCCCAAGGTGAGTATAGATTTTAATGTATAGCTTTCTTAGGTACTGTAACACAATAATGTTTATAACAAAGTTTTGTGGTAACTCTTGATTGGACTAAATTGTTATATTCTCAGTCAGAACGAAGAATCAGCTGAGGAGATGTAATTTTTTTTTTCAGAAACAGTAAGTCAGAAAAACATCCATCTGTGTAAAAAAATCTATTTGTAAAGGCAAGCCATAAATTCTCTTCAAGTGCCTCAGTGCTCTTTTCAGCCACATATACGTTGTAGGCAGGCACATTTTTGCTATGTCTGCCCTTGCTGATGGTGAGGCACAAACGAGCTCTCTGCCAGGACCTGAATAGTTAGACCAGAAAAAATTAATAATACTGACTTTAAAAGCCACACTCATATGGTAATTTTCTCCCTCAAGCCTGAAATCCACAGCTGAGGGCCATTTCCCATTTCAAGAACCAGGTGTTCACTGATAACAGGAGATGGCAGGCACTGGTGGTACATCTGGCATGGCCACAAGACTCTCTGGCTGGCCTGTGTGGCACCTGTTTCTGAAGGGTTTTCACTCCAGTACCAGCTTCCATATCACAACTGGCTGTGGAAGACAGATAGTCTTCTGCCTAGACTTGTCAATGGCGGCTGACTGCACACATTGGTGATCAGCTGAGGAAATAACATAGTGCTTTCAATTTGCTTTTTCTTCAGGGAGGCAGAGTGGGTGCACCAGCCTCTGGTGCTGTGCTTCTCATTTTCATTGGTGTGTAGAGTGGATTGGGAAGGGGGCCCCAAACCCAACCCCCCACGGAGATGTCAAAACTGAAGATTACTCAGCAGCCCCAGGACAAAAACAGCTGTTGCACAGAGGCGTCAATCAGATACAGGGAGGTTCTTCACCTCCTGGGGCTTTCCCATCAGAAGTGATGTCCATCTTCCAGGTGCGTTGCTGGTGGGACACAGTGAGCCTGTGACACATGCTGAAAGCAATTTGCCAAGGGATCCTATGCATCCAGCAGGTTGGAGCAGAGCAATTCTTGAAGAAACATGCACCACTGCCAAGGCAGAAGGAACTCAGCTTCCCCCTGGCATCCTGTACATTTTTATAGCATTTTTATAGCCCAATCCCTCTGGAGATCCAGAAAGAAGTGAGTATGTATCCTACCTTGTACTCTGATGCCCTGTATACACTCCAAGCAGGAAATGAAGCCCAACAGTTACTCACCATGTGGGGTCTAAAGCTCTTCCAAGAACTGTGAAGTGCCCTGCTTCTGTACCATACATGTGTTTTCTCTGCATGATGCATTGGCAAAGGAGATCTAGTAACCTGTTTTTCTGGGGCTTGCAATAAAGCATTAATTATACTAACCAATGTATACAGCTGTGGAAATTCTAGTGCAAAGGTTTTTCTTTCTGTATTATTTGGGAGAGGAGAAAAAAGATGTTTAACAGTGAATTTTGTTAATGCAGTAAATTAGTGTAAATTTCATCTTCATGCTGTTGTATGTGCACATGTAGCGTGGTATGTACTCAACTTTTCCTGTTAAATGTCTCCTTGGTAGCAAGCAGAAATGCATCTTAAGCAACAAATACTTTTGTGGCAGCCTTTTGTGCTGGGAGACTGTGTATCTCCATGAGTGATGTAGTATGGTATTATCTGAGAACAAGGTAGTGCTTAAGTAATAAAGATTTATTCCACCATGCATTTGCTGCTGCTTTTTGGTAAAAAAAAACCAAAACCCACCACAAACAAACAAACCAACCCACAAACAAACAAACAAACAAAACCAAACCAAAACCAAACCACTTCAAATCTTGAATGTGAGAACAGTAGATGGAAGATATGAGATGTTGCTCCAGATATCTAAGAAATGGTGTCTTTGCTTTCGAAAACACAACGGTGGTCTCTTCAACATAGTCTTCAGTCAAATAGGTCTATAGCAGACTTTTGAACTGCAGTCTGTCAGAGGTCTGTCCAGCCTGAGAGGGGAGCCATGCAGGCACAGCCTGTGGGGCAGCTCGCTGTGCGTACATGCTGTATGTCAGCGTGGCAGGGCAAGGCTTCTGCCACCGCTGTGTTCAAGTACAGAGAGAGGCAGCAACTTGAGCAGTATTGCCAGTGTGAACTTTAATCCACTACATCCATCACATCTCTTCAGAGCAGTTTGCCTCAAAACTGAAATGAGGTAGAGAGTCAAAGCATTTCTGATAGAGAAATGCCAGATTAGGAAGGAGAACTAGAAACATGTATTTCCATCTGGAGAGAATATCTTCGAGTCCCAGGGACACACATTACTTCTATGATCGATAGCTGCTGTCTCTGTCACGTTACTGGAGGTAAATAGTGGAGATGTTATGGGTCCTAGAGACCACTGTGGGACATTGGAGAAATATAATCCTTTCTCAATAAACAGGTCTATCTTGAGGCCTCTTTTCCTCATGGTTCTACAGATTCTCTCCTGTCATTTGTGTTAAGGTATTTCAGTCCACTCTCATCTGGGGCATGTAGGGGCACATGACTCTTAGTTATGGGATAAGGTTGACATGCAATGCTCAAGTGACAATATGAAATGTTGTATATCTTGTGTTGCTTGTGTTGCACAATGGCTCACTGTGACTTTCTGCCCAGCAGAGGTAGGAGATCCACATGGGTGAGACTGGGAAAGGCTGAGGACTGAGTCTTCCAGAGACACTGAGAAGGAGTAGGTGGAAGGTGGAAGGAGGAAAGGGGAAGACGAGTGTAACCACACCAGCAAAGGAAAAGTCCAACCTGAGGAATTTGCTTGTGAATAAAGCAAAGGGGGATAAAGAAAGCAGGGATGGGGAGAGGGCACCAGAAAATAACACAGGCGTATTTTTTCCACCCCAGTAAAACCTTTTTGACCTGCAGGTAAGGTTGGAGAAGTTCTTCTCAACCTGGCTGAAAGTGGCAGAACAAGGCTCAGCTGCGTCTGCCCCAGATAATGTGAGAAAAGGTAACAATAGAGACGTTGAATGTAAACCGCACTGGCAGCTCTGTATCTGTTGTTGGGAGCTACTGGGTTGTTTCATAGGTCTAGATCACAGTGAACAATGGTCTTAGCAAGCTCCGTGATTACACAAGGACTCTGCACTTCTGCAGCTTTTCATAATCTATTTGAACTTCATTCAAACATTTCTAAACCAAGTGCATTGGATCAATCAAAAAATATGTAACAATTGTGTAATATGAGCCTCTCTCTTGGGTCTGTCTTCTCATCTAACACTTCTCAAGAGCACTTGGGCAGTCTTACAGTAGTCTGTCTGGTTATCATACCCACTTATCATAGGGGAGTTCTTTTAGCCTCATGTTGTGCGTGTAAAAATCAAAATTCAAAGGGACTTGCTCAAGTGCTTTCAGGTAAGTGATAAGAAACAAGGAAGGTGAAAAGAAGCAAGGGTGTGAACTCCAGGCTTTGTGAACTGTAGGCTTTAGCCTACAGCTGGTGTCCTAATCACCTTTGATCACCTTCTGTAAAGGAAGAATATATTTCCAATATGTAATTATCTCTTTCTACCCATGGCCAAAGAGAGGAAGAGTCACTAGGGGAAATTGTAGGGGAAATATAGAGATTTATCGTGCTTCCATTTCCCAGGAGCTCAGTCCTACAAGGTCATCTATATGTATGAACCAGTGTACACTGATTTTGGAAGCTAAGATTTATGGAAAGTACTTGCTTTGTTAGAGCTCTTCAGTGATTAGGAATGTCCAAAAAAATTTGGGGAAGGAGATGAAGAGTCTGGGATTTCTTTTGGATCATATATTGCACTGAAGGCTTCCCAGAGAGGAGTTAAGTGAAAGCAAGGCCCCGCAAAGCAGTTCCTTATGGAGAGAGCAGAAAGGATCAAATTTGACAGAAGAGAACAGCCAACAGTAAGAGGCTTTTCAGAAGGAACAGAGTAGCAGAGGAGGTACACAGAGCTTAAAAAACATTCAAGAGAGGGGTGTAAAAATGAGTGCTTCATGCAGTTACTGCTCCTGCCAAAGTGTGTTATAAAACAAGACAGCTTATTATGGCAGCTCTAAAGACACAGACAGTACCACTTTGCAAAAATCAGTGCACTAATTTGCTCCTTGCTGCCTTCTATCAGATATGCTCTCTGTGATCTACTTCATTGTCACTCCTTGAATGTAGTAAGCATTTCCTTACATTTTCCGTGTCACTTGTTGCCTTGGATTTGCATGGCAGAAGAGCTTTCAAAGTACCTGCTGGAACATAGCACAGTCCCTGGTAATGCTGCAATTTACTGTAATCTCAGCTGCTGGATTTACATAGCAATCTGCTAGATCTGTAATTTGTCTTGTTACAGCTCAACCTCGCTCCTCTCACCCGAGACTCTGTTTCATATTCACAGAACAGATTTTCTTCTCCTCTGCCAGGTATGAGATTTTGTTCCCCTTCAGCTGCACTGTGCCTTTAGGGGAGTGTTATCTTTTAGTCTGGGCAGTAGGTCAAGCACAGCCTTTCCCAGAGCCTGTGAGCACTTGAGCATTATGAGCCCACGCTTCAGGAATTCACAATAGCTGCGAGCAATATGAGCTACTCTGCTTGTAAAGATATCCTAGCACAGTCACTCAACCACTCTTTTTGTTAGACAGCACTAACACTCAGCTGTAGGCAAAGTTAAAACACAACCACAGCCACGTATATTTCTCTGTCCTGGTTTTCCCAGTGCTTTCTCTGACCTTTCTCTGTCCAGGACTTCTCTTTCCGCATGCCATCTCCCCCAGATCATCAACAAAAAAATGGAGGGACTCACTTGCCCTTTATCCTCTTCTAGTCCAATTTACAAGGAACTGGCTGGAGAACCCCATCCTTTCACAGATGCCAAATACCTTTATCAGGTGATTCCCTGACTGTTTTCAGCAAATTCTGCCTAGGGAGCAGCTGTCTGGATACCAGAAGTATTTGTCCTGAAAGAACCTACTCATTGCCTTGCTCATGCCTGACAGCTGTGTAAGTCTATGAATCCGGTTCAGCTTTGTGATACACATACTTACAGATTATCTGTTTCTTACACCCAACAAATGCCTTTGGGAAGAAGTTAAACCCTTGAGGCAGGGTGAGATGAAGTTTGAGATTAAACAGGTAAATTGATTAAAGAAGTAAACTAACTGTTTCATGAAACCAACCAGAAACTGTCGTAATCCAAAATGTTCTCTGTAGATTAACAAAATAATGACCTTTTGTATAGTAAGACCTTTTGTATAATAATAAATACCTTTTGTATAAAAAAGACCAGACTGGTCTTATTTGCCAGTGGTACATGGATTTTTTTTAAGGGTGACCTTTGTGGATACCTAAGGACTTTGGATATTAACTGTCCATTGATTTAGTGGGCTTCAAGTATTGAAACACATTAGAAGCCAAAGGCCTCACAAGACCCTGGCAGTCATTTGGGCCAAAAGAGTTAGTTCCCGAAATAAATCCTGGGTGTCAGCAAGTTCCAGGGGAATTACTTTGTTTTGGAAGTGAATGAAGATAAGTGGATGTAAGTTTTTGTGAGAATCTCTGTGCAAATAATTAGTTCAGTGTGATTAATCTCCATATACATTGCTTTTAGACACTTAAAATTGATTTTTCTGAGAAGGAAAATCTGGAATTATATTCATCTGTGATGAATCATGAGGACAGACAGTGAGGACACTCTTGGCAGGAGATGGGCTTCTGCACCAAGCTGGCTGTTGTGCTTCTCTAGGTAAGAGAGCACTAGAAGAGAGAAACAGCATTTCAAAAGGACTGTCACAGTGGTAACACAGACAAAGAGCCTGCTTGGAGCACATCTCTGATCTGCTCCTGGGTTTCAGATGATTGTGATCAAAGTGTTGTCAAAAATAAGGTTAGAAAGCACTCACAAGGTCATCCCATCTATCTTCTGCCATCTATCTACCTACGCCATTTCCCACAGATGCTGTCTAACATATTCTTAATGACTTCCTCCAATGGAGACACCATAAAGTCCTCTTTTTAATGTCTAATTTAACATTGTTGCAAATTAAAATCATTGCTTGTTCCCTTTGTCTCAGGAGACCATCATAGTCTCTTTGTCCATGTTCAGGAAAGATTATCTCGATGACGCTTATTTCTGTGCATTCCTGTAAGAAAAACAGCCCTGCTCCTTTCACTCGTACCTTTTAGGCCATGTATCCTTGACTTCTGAAGACCCACATTGTCCTTCTCAAAGGGATGTCGCCCAAGGAAACATGCAGTGCCCAAGACAAGGCACAGAGACTCATCTAGTCCCTGATGGTGCTGTCCTGCTTTGTACAAAGAACTCATGTTCCTCCTACGCGTATGGCACAACACAGAGCAAAGATGACTTATTAGAGCTATAGCTCCTTTTCAAAGATTCTCTCAGTACTGCACCTGGCACCTGGAAGGACAGTGGAGATCTGAAATCCAGAAACAATCTTATTTCTGTTATAAAACTGACACAAAATAAAACAAAAAAACCAGAGCTGGCATAATGAAGATTGGTGTGAGTGCACAGGAATGAGGCCTTCTGTTGTCTCCCTTGCCTAAGTATGCAAGGTTAATCCAACTGCTTCCAGTGAGGCAGAAAAGAGATTTCTTCCAGAACAAAATACCAAAGACTTCTGCTTTTTTTTAGTGCCTTCCAGCAAGGATCATCTGCTAGGACCATCTGGACATGATGAGTTCAATCAATTTCTTCTATTAAAGGTAAGCTTCGCATTTAGAAGAGTGGCAACTCCCTTTTCTTTCCTATTTGTAGCTGACATTGCTTGCATTTTTCTGTTGACCATGATCTGTGATAGAAATTTTGTTTGGCTTCACCTCTCATCCCCCATTCTTCTCTCTTTTAGGGAGGTTTTAAACAGCATTATTTGTGAAAGTATTTTGGCAAGGTGAGCCCAAGAAGCACGTTCACTCTCCACCACTCGTTTGTGTTATGGAACATCCCCACCCCCAACGACATGGAATAAAGAAATTGTAATGTAGCTTTTCTTCAAAACTGAAGCTCTCCTTTACCGGGGACTTCCTATCTGTGGCACTCTATTGCTTGACTTCCATGGCATCTGAGCAGCTCTCAACTCTCATTACCCTACGATGCTCCCAAGGGATTTGGAAGGGCATGGAGGAATTTCTGGGGGTTGTTCTCAGTGAAAGGCTTGGGTACATCCTTTGGTATCTATGTTGCAGAGTGTTCCCAGGCATTTACTGATGATTGAAGCAGTCATCAGAGAAAAGTTTGGGCTATATTCAAAACACCCACAATCAGTGTCCCATTTACACATCATGTTTACCTTTGTCCTATGATAACGCAGGAAGCTGGGATTTGGCAGCAACCAAGAGCAGAAGATCTGGATCCTTCTGTGTCGGTTTGGATTTAAGCAATAGAGATGGCACTGGTGACTGTTTTAAGCTCCATCATCTAACTGGGCTCAGTGAGACCCTGTAGACTCCTGCTACTCTCAAGGGATGGGATACGTGACCAAGAGCTGAACTAGCAGAAACATAACTGCAGCTGTTTCACAGAGTGTCCATTTTAACCACAAGAAGCTAATGCAGTTGTCCTTATACTGATGCAATATATTGATATTCATGCAGTGGTAAGCACTTCTAGAAGTGATACAGCCTAAATGATCTAACTTACAGTTTTCCACACAGGAGTCTGTGTCAGACCAGGCAATTAAAGAGGGCCACTGCTTCTCTCCAAAGATTTAACAGGTGTCTGCTGTAGGAATTGAATGCAGATGGAAGATGTTCAGCATCCTGGACCAAGTCCTTGCCTGCCAGCACAACTCTGAGACAGAACCAATTACTGCTTTAAGCTAACTTCATGGGAACTGTGAGCTGAGTCATGCACACCTAGTCCTTTGACTGTAGGAGTGGGAATCCCAGTATTCACTCTGTCAGAAAGGTTTTTGCAAAATGTCAATGTACAGGTTTTAACACAGATCATAAAACTTTGGTGTAAGGGTTTTTTCTGTCTTTTAGAAATTGTTAAACCTGTTGAAGTTTGCCTCTCCAGCCCACACATGATTTCTGTGCCTCGAGGATAGGTTTGCAGATCCATGCAGACAAATTGCCCTGAGTCACCAGCTCAAACAGGTAAGCAGACTGGGAGACAGAGTGGGAGGGTAGGCACATTTACTTACCTGTAAACAAAGACTGTGGAAACAGCAAAAAAAGACAATAAATACCTAAGTCAGACTTACAACACTGGAAACAGCCTCACCATTCAAAGGGAAAAGTGGTGACAAAACAAGATGGTCAGACACATTCTTCTGACCTCTCCACATCTACCCTTTCATCTTTCATTAGCCTTCAGCAGCATTCTGACCTAACTGCTGTTAGACGGGCATTTAACGTTCAACACGCGATGGTGGGAGGACACCACAGGGAAGCAGTTTTGCTTCTATGGTTTTTTTTTCAGACTTAATTTCAAGTCCTTGCTTTGGTGTTCTGTAATAATGTGTTATCGTAAGAACTGCAGTCTGCCTTAGTCACTCCAGGGTGCTTCTGGTTGTTCTTTTAGCTAGGTCACAGTGTGCTGCATCTTACATTGCTTCAGAAGACTGGGGAGGTAAACTGCTCTGGGATTCTGTATGTTTAAATACTAGGCTATTGCATACAACGCAACACTACTATCTAAAATACTAGCCTTTCTGTTATGTGTGCTAGATAGGTACAGGTTTATTACTGGGACAGGTGAAGAAGGGCTCTCTTCTTTCCCTCAACAGCATCTGTATTCTGTCCTTCTATGCTGGGAGCAGAAGTGCTGAGGAGACACCTCGTGCCCTAGCAGCAGTCCCATACCAATTTTTGGCTCTGTTACACAGTCCACACGCAATTGTGTGGGAAATGTAGGATCTATTATGTATGATGTATGAGGAAGCCATGTAACTGCATTGCTATCGCATTCACATAGGGGCTGTGTCTGTCCCTGGGTGTTTGATATGCCTTGGGTGAATGAAACCCTCCTTCATCAATTCCGGGCAGGCAGGCTGAAGCATTCATCCCTATCCAGACTGAGGCAGCTGCGGACATGTGTGTAGATGTAACATGGCCAATTTTTGCATTTAAAAATAAAATAATTCGGCAGCTGTTAGAGTATAAACTTTTGTAAGAAGCTCTCTGAAACATGAGTTGGAAAACCTCCAACACTCCTCCCCATATAGGTTTAAGCCCAAGTGTATCTCCTCCATGCTGGAATGCATCTGTATGGGCCAATGGTTTGGTCTGGAGCACATAAAGTACTCTTTATAAGTGGAGTCGGTGGCACTGGGGATGAGGCCTTTTGGCCTACATAAGTGTCTGAGGACTGGGGAGGCTGGGGAGAAGACCTACCTACAACTCACATCCCAGACTGGCTCCAAAGGGCTAGCTTGGACATTGCTAACTCTGTAGTTGCAACAGCCTGGAGCTGGTACATTCAGGCTGCACCTAGCTTGGTTATTCCTAAAACTTGTCATTGCCTGCAGGATAGGGCACTTACCCTGCTGCAGATGCTCAGGCACCTTGGCAGACATCCTAAGGTAGTTTCACTTAGCTGGGACTTGACAGCACACAGACGTACAGGTACCTAATGTCTGTGGTGGCCATCACAGCACACTGGCCTTGTGGGGACTTTACTCTAAAGCAAGAAGGTGAGGCAGAGTAACACTTTATCCCCCTGGAACAGCACAGCGGGAATTGAGTGAGGCCTTCAGGCTTAAGCCTCACCCATGACATGATGTTGTCAGTGCTGCAGGGGGTCTTTCCTTTCTCTGAGGAGATGACTGGGTTGGGTGTGTGCTTGCCCCCACCAGGCCTTGTGAGCCTCTGCTTTCTTCCATGTTTCTGGTTCCAGCCCAGACATGGTTCAAATGCAAAGTGTACAGAGTAGGCTAACGGAGAAACTTTGTGAACAATTTCATAACGATTCCAGGCTTTTCCAAATGGGAAAAAGCAATGACTTGCTTTTTAGGGCAGACCTGACAGTGCACAATGTTGTGGGTGGAAAAGTGTCTCCTGGAGAATGGGCTCAGACCTTCACTTTACTGACACAGCATAGACATGCTAGGACATTGCCAGCATGTGCTAAAGTGGGCATTTGCACATCTGGAACAAGGCAGAAATCCTGCTGTTTAACTGTGTCTCCTGGCCAGTTTAAGAAAGAGCTGAGCCGGCTGCAGAACAGAAATATCTATTTCATAGAGGAATGATTGCAGTTTTTTAATTTGGCTTCTGAAATAATATGGGTCAGACAGTGCTATGCAGAAATTTCTGCATTGGCAGGAGCTTCCTTCACTGATTTGAGAGGGCTTCAGAGAAGACTCAGCTCTCCAGGCAAATGTCAGCCATTGCAGGCAGCCTTTGCTGGAAGGCTTGTTTTACATTTCCTGCAATTTCTTTAGATAAGTTTTGTGAAATGAGATCAGACCCAGTGTTTGTTCATCTAGAAGCAGGAGATGGAACTGGTTGGATCAAAGAGACACTCCATTAGCAAGTTTTTATAAGACAGGTCTTTGCAGAGGACTCAGAAGGCGTGGGGAGCCAGTGGGTGACAATGCATCAGTTTTGCTCTCCTCCCCGGTGTGCTGGTGAGGGATGATGATGCACTGCCTCTCCCATGCCTCCTTGGGATGTCCTGGGCAGTGACAGTGAGCATCAGCATCTTCACTTAGCACTCTTATGTCTTTCTTAAATGTGGATACCATTGGGAAGTTTTGACTGTTATTTGCTATTTAGTATTGATTTGCTGTTGACTATTGTCTTGCCAATAGTTAGACAAAGTTAAACTCCCAAATTTATTATAAAATCTATATCTCCTAACCGGTTATAAAATGTTCAGAACAATAGCCCTGTTTCCCCAAATATTTCTCTTTCCTAAGAAATCTCTCAACTCAGAGTTTGTTACTAAAACCAAATGCTGGCCCTTCTTTCATTTTCTAATGTTTAGTTTCCATTTTCCTTTGGCTTTCCTTCATTCAGAAAGAAGCTGACAAAATGCTGGTGACTGTGATTTTATTCCATGGAAACAAGGTAACGAGAACATTTCTGTCTGACAGGAAAGGTATTACAAAAAATATATTTCACAGTGGAACAAAACCAGACATTGATTTGTACTTTCTGATGATACGGTAGTTGCAATTACTGCTTTATTGAATGTGAATTGTCCATTTTATTACAGTTACTTTTTTCTTAGCTATGCCAGTTCTGAAAAGCTGGATCTGGAAGAAAAAATGGGGAGGTAAAGAAATTTTCTTCTTTATTTTTTCATAATTTTTAGTCAGTTTTTGGCCTGTATTTATGATACTCTTTCCACAGACATCAGCAAGCTTTGAATCAGATGCACAAAGACAAAAAGCATTCAGATGCAAACAAATACTGCATATATATTGTCATATGTTTTGATATAAATGCTCTCTTAGTGTTATATAGCAGAAAATAACCACTGTCAAAGAATACCATACGTCTCACATGTCAAATTAGAAAGCAAAGTGAAATAAGGAAACTACTTTTTCATACGCTGCACACCTTTCTGAGTTTTAATTGGATTTGCCATGGTCAAATAGGATCATATTTAATTCCCTTAGCATAACTTCATTTGACTTGGGTTGGTAGGTAGTCATAAAAATGGACATCGGACTTAGCACACCTTTAAGAGGAACAGGGTAGTTCTCACTGAAATCAGTTATGTTTTCAGGCTGTGTGCAGACAGAGGCAGACATCTTGACACTACCAATACATACACGTAAGCTGGAGAAAGAAGTCGCATTCATAGCACGATGTTTAACCATGCTGTCAAACACTACAGCGTAACACCACGATCTGTGGATTATCAGCTGGAGTTGGCTGATATTTAGTGTGCAGAAACCTCAGTTACCCATGGAACAGCAGTGGTCTGTTTCTCCACTGCAGTTTAGTCAACACTCCTTCCTGAGCACACCATTATTAAGAAGTTTGTCTTTTCCTTGTTTCTGTACTTCCTTTTACACAGTGACTGAGCCTTGACAACTCAACTGCCTGTGCAGTCTACCTCCTGCCCAAACTCACTGCAAAGTCTAGAAACTTTTCCTCTTGCCGTAACTCCCGTAATTTCTGACTGAGTAATTGCACTAGTAGCAGAGCAATATCAGCTACTAAATCCATGTGGGATGTGAGGCAATAGATGATCCTGCACTTTCTAGCTAGAAATGGTGCTTGTCGAGACAGACCACAACTATTTGCCAATGCACAAGGCCTCCATGGGTCCTTTGGGTCTTTGGGAGAGGAGGTCTCCGTGATGTTCCTCTTTTATGTGAGAACAAACTGCTCTCACCTTAGAAGTGAGCAGCCTTAGAGTCCAGAGACACATCTTGCTGTGTGGTCTAAGGTTACTAGATTGGAGTAACAGACTTGTTGGAAAACAAGGCCCGAGACAAACACCTGGAAAAGGATAACAGAAGCTGCACATTTTTTCTGGCTTGCAGTGCAAATCCCAAAATAGGCTTCTTTTAAGATATTCTCTGTTTGTCTTTAGAGATATAATCTGGGTCTTTAGTTGTAAAAAGTTGTAAAAAAGACTCTTGTTACCTGACCTACTACCTTGGAGGTTTTATGATGCATGAGCAAGGCTGGTCAAGAATTTCAAATTTCAAAAGTAACGTATTTTTACCAGAAGTGCGTCCCTATGAATTTGCTGTTGTTCACCAAAAACTTCTATTGGAAATATGTCTTAGTCCTGAGGTAGAATTGCTGGACCAAGGGCAAAGCAAGTGTCTGAAATATTGAAACACTTGGTTTTGGAGGGTGGGTTTCAGATCTCTATTTATTCTAATGCAATCCAGTGATGTGAACCACAGCATGATCCCTCTGAGATGACTGGGCACTGGCCACCTGAAGGCAGAGGACACTGCTCTTTCCTTTTTTGCTAAATAACTGTAGACATCATGATGCCATCCCAATGTGGGATCTGTTTGAAGTTGCATATTTTGAAACGGAAGAGTAGTTACGCAGAAAAGACCCTTCATACTATGGTCTGGTCATATCACCAGAAGTGGACAAAAACGTCCAAGTTGGGTGTGTTGTGGAATGGTTTCAAAATATTAAACCAAGTGACATTTTCAAAATATTTTCTAGCTTGCTTCTTTATATGGCTATGGGTTGAGCTTCACCCAGTCCTTCCAGTAGCCAGCTGTGAGGATGCAGGAGCAAAAGCGGACAGAGCCAGCAGGAGTCCAGCCCTAATGCAGCCAAACCCCAGTGCTTCAGCAGCCCAGCAGACAGCAGTGAAAGCAACAACAGTTTTGGCTGACGGTAACCTCAGAGAAACAAGAGTCAGCAAACCAGTCACAAGCAAGCCCTGCCCAGCCTCCCCACCAAGGCCCCTTGCAGCAGCCCAGAGAGGAAAACTAGCAGCAGCAAGATCAGGTAAGCACCTCATGAGTCCCAATGCATGGGGCTGTCCTGCCATGGGGGGCACGTGATAAGTGGTAATTCAAGCTCTCTAGTAGCTGTCTCCAAGAGGAGCAAGTAGGGCATCTCACGGGCTTCTCACCAAGGACTTTGCAAGCTGCTCACAGGAGACTCTTGAGCCAGCTGGGCAGGAGGGTGGGAAGCAGAGCCATGCCTGGAGCAGAAGCATGTGACCCACCGCACTCCCACTGTGCTCCAGCCTCACCACTGCTGTCTCCGCACCAATGATGCCTGCTCCTGGTGTGGCAAGGCAGCAGGTACTGCTGTGTCAGGAGGCACAGAGCTGGGGGTGCACTGGCTTCCCAGATGTACCTTAACTGAAACCAGAACTCCTCAGAGCCATCCCAGTGGTTTGGAGTGGCAGCAAATGAGGGGAGTATGCATAGCTCTGCTGCTGCACAGGTCTTTTGTGGAGGGATGGGTCCAACCTGCTAAGAACAGTGACTTCCTTCCCTTCGGGAGAAGGTGAGGTCCCAGGACATGAAGGAAGGCTGGTGAGATGGAAAATCCCTTTGCTGCCTTTACAGGTTGCAGAAGCAAGGATAAAAGAGGGTCTCTTCAGAGGCTCAGTAACCCCTTGTCATAGAATCATAGAATAACAGGTTGGAAGGGACCTCAAGGATCACCTGGCCCAACCTCACTTGGCAAAAGCACAGTCTAGACAAGATGGCCCAGCACCCTGTCCAGCTGAATGTT
The DNA here is from genome assembly GCF_000687285.1 of Phaethon lepturus. Classification (NCBI taxonomy): domain Eukaryota; kingdom Metazoa; phylum Chordata; class Aves; order Phaethontiformes; family Phaethontidae; genus Phaethon; species Phaethon lepturus. The sequence continues at coordinate 85,282 of NW_010556886.1, forward strand.
AAAAGTACCCAGTGTTGGGGAATCCACCACTTCCCTGGGGAGATTATTCCAGTGGCTGATTGTTCTCATTGTGAAAAATTTTCCTCTGAGTCCAGTCAGAATCTCCCCAATAGTAACTGTACCCATTAACCCTCATCTTTCCCATGTAACTTCTTGTAAAAAGGGAGTCTCCATCTTCTTTGTAACCACCCTTTAAATACTGAACCTGGTGATAAGGTCTCCCTTAAGCTTTCTTTTCTCAAGGTTGAACAAACTCACTTCTCTAAGCCTTTCCTCATATGGCAGGCTTCTCAGTCCTTTGATCATCTTTGTGGCCCTTCTCTGGACCCTGTCCCGCCTGCCCACATAATTTTTGCGTAGTAGGGGACCAAAAGCTAACACAGTATTCCAGGTGTGACCTTGACAAGCACTGAGTAGAGTGGGATAATGACTATCTCTCCTGGTGATGCTCTTGTTGATGCGACCCAGCATCCTGCTGGCTTTCTTTGCTGCAGCAGCAGCACACTGTTCACTGATATTGAGCTTGTTGTCTGCCAGGACCCCCAGGTTCTTTTCCACGGAACTGCTCCCCAGCTGGGTAGATCCCAGCCTGTGCTGCACTCCTGGATTATGTTTTCCCAGGTGCAAGACCGTACATTTGTCTTTGTTGAACTTCATAAGGTTCTTGTTAGCCCACTCTTCCAGCCTCTCCAGGTATTCCTGCACGGTGGCTCTCTTTTCTGAAATGTCCGCTTCCCCATTCAGTTTGGTATCATTGGCAAACTTCATCAGGGTACACTTGATTGCATCACCCAGATGACTTATGAAGATATTAAACAGCATTGGGCCCAATATCAATCACTGGGGAACCCCACTTGTGATAGGTTGCCAATTTGAAAAGGAGCTATTTATAACCATCCTCTGGCCGTGGCCTCTCAGCCAGTTCCCCACCCACGGCATGGACCACTTGTCTAGACTGTAACATGTCAGTTTCTCTAGGAGGAGGCTGTGGGAAACAGTACTGAAAGCCTTGAAGAAATCCAAGCACACAATACCCACCGCTCACCGCACATCAACCAAACAGGTTAGTTTTTGTCATAGAAGGTGATCAGGTTTGTCAAGCATGTTTTGCTCTTGGTGAATCTGTGCTGGCTTTTCCCAATCACATGCTTCATTTGACTTGTGATAGCCCCCAGGAGGATTCATTCTGTAGCTTTCCCAGGGACTGAAGCAAGACTGATGGGCCTATAGTTTCCTGGATCATCCTTTAAGCGCTTCCTGTAGGTGGAGGTGACATTATCCTTACTCCAGTCTTCTGGGACATCGCCCGAACTCCACAACTTCTCAAGGGTTAGGGACAGTGGCCTTGCAGTGGTGTCATCCAGCTCTCTTAATACTCTCAGGTGGATAATGTCAGGGCTCATTGATTTGTAAGGGTCAAACTCCTGTAATAGTTCACATACCAACTCTTCCTTCACTGATGGTGTGTCTGTGTTTGCATCAATCTGGATTTTTGTTCCCAAGGCTGGGAGCCCAATAGTGCTGCTAAAAACAGAGGTGAAAAAAGTGTTGAGAACCTCTGCTTTTTCAGCATTGTTGGTGACTAATTCACCTCTAATGTTGCTAGATGGCTGGTGCAGCAAAGGCTGTCACTGACAGATTTATCCTTTTCCCCTGGCCACATAGGCCCAGATGATATCCTCCCTGCAAGGCAGCTACGGACCTGATGCAGCTGGGCTGACCCAAGACTGTGCTGGGCTGAGCTTCCTTAGCTCCAGTCATTATTTCCCTCTAGCAGACGATCAGACGGCTGCGTCGCTGTGTGTGCTGGGCCCAGCTGAGTGCCGCTTGTGGCCCAAGGTTGGTGTGCCATTTTGCTGTGTTCATATTGGTCTAGACAGAAAAAAGAAACACATGGGAGCTACCGGAAAAACTCCATGAAGTTACACGCTTTTCCAACCTGGTTGCGTGTAACCTCAACAGCAACTAATGGGCAAAAAGAACAAAGCCAAATTCAGCATTTCAATTAAGCAGTTGCCTGCCAAGCACATGCGTGCGTGGGATACAGATCCTGTAAGGCTAGGTCCTGTGTCGGTGTACAGTGACAAGGCAGGACTCTCCCCAAAGTGTGTGCAAACAAGTTAAGGTTATATGAGTTCCTCCATGAATCTGGCACACATCAGACTATAGTCCCCTTTTTGTGCTGGGTCTTACTATGCTTTGATATGGCATGAAATCAGTGGCATCAAGTGGCCTCCTCTCACTTGCAAGTGTATATTCCTCATGGCAATGCACAATTGCTATTTCAGCAGTAGCCATGGCACTTTCCACAGCTGGGCTCTCCATCTTGGGAGCATAACAGGTGTGGACAAAACGGGGTAGTGACTCTAACAGCAAATGCTCCCTAGTATTTCATGGCAGGAGCTAGCTTGATCTTTTTGTAAAACGAAGGTGGAGTACGGGGAGCAGTACCTGCAATCTGCTTGTCAGCAATCCTTCATGCATATCTTGTCCATGTATTTTTGTGCACACAGCTTTACAACCAAGAAGGCTTCCTGCATTCCAAGGAGTCAGAAGTTTTCTCTTAAAAGCAATTCTCTTAGTACTGAAAACCACCTGAGTTCAAAGTAAAACCATCTAGGTGCTAATTTAACCTCTATGACCCCTACTGAGTCATTGGGCTTGTCTGCTGCTGTCAGCTGAGAGTGGCTTCTGGTGATTCAGGTAATTGCCCACAAGGATGTGGGAACAGAGCTGCCAGGTCCTCTCACAGAGTCTGCCAAAGAGCTGTCAAGTGATAATGAATTCTGCCTCCAAAAACCTGACCTTGAGACAGGTGTCTCTCTAGCCTGTTATCCTGAACCATTTCCTCAGGCAAGGAGTTAACTCAGAGCTCCCTGTCCAAGACTGCTTGAATTCACAAGGGTTACTTCTGGTGCATCTTCCTCTGCATGCAGTATGCTCCAGAGGGGCATAATTCTTCCTCCTTAAAAGACATTGTTGAATTTAGGTTTCTGAGTGTAATGAAAGCAATAGAGGAACTAAATTCCTCCAGCATTAAGCAGAACTTGTGCTCCTGAATCATGTAGAGGTCTCTGAGAAGTTTGCTTTTGATCTGGAACAAGCTATCTTTCATGCACCTCCCATCACCTTTGCTGTGAAGGAGGAAACACCATTCTGAGCCTCTGCATTCCTTAGCTCTGGTATTGGGGCCAGAGCATACCATCTAAGCACCAGGACGGGGTCTTCCATCTGTTCATGAGTCAATTTTGAACTATGGTACCTCAAGGCTGCAGCAATTGTGTGGAGGCCAAGTATCAACTCTGTACTTTCTCCCATACAGTGTTTTTCTTGCATGATGGCCTGACACCACTTAATGCCAACAGACCCATCCCTCTCTGATAGCGCACCCACAAACTTTTCCAGTCTTCAAAGCATGAAAGTCTCTTGTGCAGTATGGGCTGCAGAGATAGGCTGAAGATTTGCTGGTTGTTCCTGAGCCACTTGTGTCCTAGATAGAAGAGGATGCATAAACAGGCGGCGTTACATTTCATTTGGTAGAAGCTGATGACCTAACATTTATTGTCTGGGTGTTGTACAGGGGCTTTGATAACGTCTTCAGTGCTAGTGTCCTCAGAACATTGCCTTTCTCTTTCCCCAGCAAATGCTTCTATGGTTTGGAGAGCTGCCCATCAGCAATGAGGAAGGAAGGTGAGTACAGTAAGGCTGCAGATTCCCTCTATACAGAAGGTGGCAGAAAAGGGCATGGCAAACCTGAATCTGTTTTACTACTTCATGACATCTCCAGCTTGTAACAGCAGTGTTTTAGATGAAGGTTTAGAAAGACTTTCTGCTCCATAAAGAATGACTTGTCACCTGGGCTACCATCAGTCTCATGGGGTTGCAAGGATTCCTCATTTTTTCCCCTCCAGCTGTTTTTCTATGTTTCTTCTTTGCATTTACCCCAAGGCCTTGCTGTTCCTTTCTCCATTATAGTGCTACCAGCCCTTCTGCAGTGACAAGGAGTTTTGCACTGATTGGCATTTCTCTTCAAGTGCCAGCTTTTGGAGTAAAGTGATTGTATCAGATTAAGGTGGCGAGGAAGAGCAGGAGGGAGATGGGGCTGGGAAGAACCACTTCCCTTCTCTCCTCTAAGTTTTTGTGGTGGCTTTTTATGTTTGATAATAGCAATGCTTTGGAAGACTCTAGCCCTTAAGAAGTGAAAACCTCACATTTCAGTGCAAACCTGGGAAGCTGAGCTCAAATCTGCCGCAGCCAAGTGGAGTTCTGGATCCATAAAAATCTGCTGACTGACCGTCTAACACATGAATCACATTTGTTATTTGCTCTGTGTGTCAATCCACAGTCTCTGCCATGTTACCAGTGATCAGTTTTACCATATAACTTCAGATGGAAGCTGTTCTGTAAAATCTCTATTCTTACAGCCAGGCAATTATGTGAAATTTCAGCTTCCATGAATGACCTCCATATCCTAGGGGTCCCAATTTTCCACAGAGAACCCTGCTCATTTATTACAATTCTGGACTCCAGGCTATTCATCAACCAAGGGTTGTCTAGGCTGGAGGGCAATGCTTGTATTTTTATTATGTGATTTCAAGCTTGTGAAGTCATCTCCTTGGATCCCTGTTTAGTTGCACCAGAAGAAGACTGAGTCAATTCTGCCTTCCTTATTAGGTAACCACATGTAGCTAAGATGGCATAGTCTTGAAAATATAAGGGGACATGATAGAGAGGTACATTTATTTTTGGTTGTACAGTATGACTTGGCCAGCTAGTTCAATGCCAACTGTGAGACAGCAAGACAGGAAAAGAGTGGCAGCCAAATCCAGGTGCTGAAGCTTTGACGATGTCATTTGCCAAGTTGTTTGAGCTTAAAAGACAGGTTTCCCAAACCTCTTTGGGACCGGGCTGCTCCCATTGCTCTCAGCATGTGTGTGGAGATTTCCCTTGTACCGAACAGGGCAGGGGTGTGGAATTTTCTTCTTTCTTGTTCCCAGATTGGGTGAAGTGAGTTTCTGTTGTTCTCAAGTGTGAGGCAAGGGACTTCAGCTGCTGACTGGTCAAAACATGGCTGGCTCCATTCAGCGTGCTCTCAATGAGCTAGTGTGCCTATGGGGTACAATCTAGTAGCCTACCAAGATTTCCTCTGGGACTTCAGAAACAGCCTGGCTGCGCTAGTAGAGGCTCTGACTTTACAGGCTGTAGCTTTGATATTGCTTCATGCTTCCAGCTCAGGAGCTGGCTTATTCAGCAGACAATGCTCTGCAGATGCTCATCCTGAATATTTTGCTTCCCACCACTAGGATGTCTGTCAACATCATACCTGCGTATCCCTGCAGTATTTGCCCATCTCTGCTTCTGTGGCAGCTTTCTGATCTGTCCACTGCTATGATAACAGATGTCAGGTGCAGGATCTCCCCAAACCCTTTCCCAAGGCTCATGTCTATGCAGAACCTCTGCCCATAGCTAAAACATGTCTGAAACATGAATGCAAAAGAAGCAGTGGGGAAAAGGTTTACAACTCTGTGGTAGCTGATTAAAAATGTCTTGTTGTCCTTTTCTTTCACACACCAGAACTTTTATTTTGGATATGTCTTTCAAAGGCCCCCATATTATTCTGAGGAAATGTCTGAAAATGAATATGACCCACCCAAGCCTGAGAAAAAGGCTCCAGGAACAGAAAACCCTGTGGGAGATCCTGCTACAAATGCCTCCACCCTTAAGCACAACCAGTGTCCCCATTCCTGGGAGGCACCTAGAGGGGACCAACCACCCAGCCTGAGGTTGATCCCCAGAGCATGAGCAAGCTGCCTGTTAAGAGCATGGTGGCTCCATCTCCTACAGCAAATGTCTCCACCCAAAGGGAACCTGTCAAGGCTGCAGTACCATCTGACCACGTTCTGTGGAGCAACAGTCCAAATCTTGAAGCTGCCCACTGCTTTCCTGTAGACAGAGAACCCTTCAGACATTATGTGCTGGGACACAGAGATTACTCCTGTGGCTACAAAAGCCAGCCCCGTCAAGAAGGTGCAAGGGAAAGCACCTCTCAGTAACCTGTAAAGGCACCCACAAAGCTCAGTATATCATAAAGCTGGAGGGTATATAAAAAGTTCCTTCCTTCCATCCAGACCAGGAAGAAGCCTCCAGAATGGAAGCAGCATCACTCTGTCCTCAGGGAGTAGCTATAGCCTGCCTGGTTGAGAAGGGTGATTGCAGCAGTCAGAGGAGAAACTGCCAGGCCAGAAAGACAAAAATGCTTTTCCTGATAGCCACTGCGAAAGCACGTTGTCCTACAGATACAGTAATGCCAGCCAAAAGCAAAAGCAGCTTCCTTCCCAAAACCAATTCACCAGGCCCTCATTTGAAACCCAGAGAAACAAAAGCAAATTGTATACTTCCCAAGGGAAAATGTTGGTGGGTCTCCCCATTCCAGGGTGCAGGCAGACTGCCTGCCAAGCCACAAAGGGTTGTTGTTAAACTCATCTATATGACTGGAAGAACCCAGGCACTATCTCTTTGTAGTCTGAAAGGCAACACCTTCCTTCTCCTGGGTGCACAGGATGGGACAACCAGCAGAACACCAGAAGTTTCATAGTGGAGTGGGCACCATGGCAGGAGACCCTACTGCATTCATTGACCCCCTTGCTTAGTCACAATATAGAGAGAGATCCTTATGTTCAGAGGTAAAACGAACTTTATCCAAGAGGCAATGCATAGGACACTGTTCCTCTTCTGGGTCCAAGAGGTCTGTGCAAAAAACCCTCATAAGCTCCTGATCCGAGTCAGAGGCAGGGGAGCCTCTTTTGTGAAAATGACCCAGTCAGTTCAGTTGGACATGACTCCTTCTCTGGGCCAACAGCATGGATCTACAGGCAGTTCTCATCAGATCCTGAGCTCAGCCCAGCCGGACAGTATGAAAACCCCCAATAATCCACCTAGGCAGGAAGTCTATTTCCAATGCACAACAGACAACCCACCAAACCAAGGGGAGAACATTCTCTGTGATGAGGTTATTCCATGAGCCCCAGAGGATCATTTTCTTATGGCATGACCATTCCTAAGCCTTTGCGAAATAATCCGTATTATGCTAATGGGCAGAGCATCACCCCCTGGGGATCTCTTGTGGTCAGGAAACAGATTCTCTCAAAACTTCAATCTCTTCTCAGCAAAGCATATTGCAATATTCTGTGGGACCATCCCAGGATCATGACAGCAGTTTCTCCACTGTGACAAAAAATATCCTCCAGCCCAGAGGATACCCACTGGTGTTCAGAGGAAACCTAGGGTGCCAGGAACATTTGAACTGTTGTCCTGTTTTCGGGTCTGAGTTCATCTGACCACTCTTCCCCCAGGCTTGTGTGCTGTGCAGGGAATGATTATGATGGGGGATTGCTTGATTTCCCCCCAAATTCAAGCACTCCACATAGGAACAAAAGCATCCTGAAGGCAGTCACTCCAAGTATGTCAAACGTTTTCTACCCAGTTGGTCTTCAGTCTAGCTGGAGGTGTTTGAACAAAACTCCAGGCCAGGAGTGTTGCAGGCTTTGGTATCTTTGGTGAAGAAGCAACTAACCATAACAGGAGCATGCTGTGCTCAAAAAAGAGATCTGGTGAGCAGAAGAGGCCTGAAGCATGGCCAGATCTAACTAGAAATGCCCCTTGTGGGAGTAATACAACAGGTGACAGCCACACCACCCACTGTTCTGGACAAATCCTAATTCAATGAGAAAACTGCTCCTGAGAAGCTCACACTTGCCAAAGAAAGGCCTGAGCCAGAGGCAATCAGAAGTGCAAAGCAGGTTAATGAAATTGATCTGGTAAGACAACAAGAAGCCCAAAGCTTCAGGAGAACATGGTGCTTCAGCAGGTGACTGAGGCAGCACTTATCCAGCACTGGAGCACCATCTGGTGACAAGAAGCAAGAACAGGTTTCTGCAGATCGGATACTGACTGCTAGGAAAATATGTTTTCTCTGTGACTGAGATACTGCTCAGGGGTTCGAGCACTGATATCCCCAACACAGAATCCATCCTCCTTTGGCTCTCTAGCACGAGATGTGACAAACAATTCAGAGGAAAGCAGTCTAGACTGCATACTGCTGCAAAAATAATGTGCGTCTAAATAAAGGCAAAGAAAAGATTGACAAAGGAGGTAAATTAGCATACACATAAGTTATTCTGCAGTTCTTAATGTCATTAGGAATAGATAAGAAAAGACAGTGTGCACAAGAAAAAACATCTGCCCAAACGGTACACAGGTCCCACAGCTGTACTAGTCTGACAGTTTTTGACATGAGTAAATCCCTCTTTGCAAAACATTGTCCTCCGCTGCTAAATGCATCAGGGCTGCTAGTTTTGTAAAGCATTGATACCAGCTTTGTGTAGAGGACATGCTTACCTGGCATCACAAGGTACGAGGCTGTGGTCTGCTCTTCATGCTAGGATGTGCTTAGGCCTTTGATTTTTAGTTTCACCAAAAGAAAAAAAATATGTAAAAGGGAAGCATATCATTCAGGTATATGACAAACAGATTCATTAAGCTACCCAAAGGGCGGCTTCTCATTCCATTGCCTTCCATTTAGCTCAGGAGCCTCACACCCTGGAAGAGGCCCTCTGAGCACAGCATTTCTGTACACATGAGCTGGTCAGACCATGGGAGGTGAGTGTCTGGCTGCCTGGGTGTGGTTTGCACAGGCCACAGTCAGATGAGTGTGGTGGGAAGGAGACTGGTAGCTGGAACTTGTCTCTCTTCCCTTAGCTGAGCTCTAGGCCATTTGTCCCAGCCTCAAAAGTGACGCAAAACTCACCTCTGCCCACAGCTGTCCCAGTGCCCCCAGTCAACCACAAAGCAAGCTCCCTGCTAAACACCAGTTCTGTCATTAACACCTCTTTCAGGCAGGATATCACATGGCCACTGCCAGTGGCTAGAAGTTTGAGGCACAACACCCTGACCTCATCCTACCAGAGAAAGAGGGCATTGCTGCAAAGAGAGTGCATGTAAAAGGTACTGGCTTGTTTTTGTGATGAAACCTCCAAGCTGGATTCATACATGGCCAGGAAGTTGTCTGACTGAGTGGTCTACTGGGGTGCAAACACAGCTACTTAGAGAGCAGCACGACATACGGTAACCCATACCTCCAAACACCAAGCAACACAACAGCGTGCAACATTGGAGAAAAGCACCTGCATTTTTTTAATAGGGAAATTTTATGTTAGTATCAGGTTGACCCCATGGCAATTGCAAGGCAGGTCTTGCCTAACCTTTGACCCCAGTTTAGATTTCTTGGGTGAAAGAGCAAAACAGAATCTCTGAACACCTGCTGCATTAAGAATCGAAGCTCCTTCTTGGAAATGAGTGCTTCTTGTTGTGTTCAGTTTTACGTCTTGGCATACTAGCACCACTTGTATATTCTGCATAGTGGCAAACAATGCTGTTCATCATGCATGTATATACTAGTGATTTGGCTGGTTTGTACCGTAACTACCAACACCAACAATCCAAAACACAGGCAGCTTAAATTTCTCTGGTATTTCCCACTGCTGCCACTTCTGTTAATATTTCTCTAGTGCAAAACGTGTTTATTCAGGTGTGTTTCTTAAATCAGTGTTGCAGTTGGAAAGGATTTCTGCAAAACGGTGATATCTTTCTCATTAACTAGTGTATACCTTTGCTTTCATTAAGTGATGCACTGATTCAGTTTCTTCTCCTGGACAGGAGTGCCAGAGGCACATTAGACAGTTCCACTGAAGCACAGCCAAACATCCCATCCTACTCTTGAAGGAATTTCCTCATTACAGCCAAATCTATCTTTTCTTGCTACATGTCCCTGTGGATTTGGAGGTAGAGAGTGGTATGATGCAGGATGGAGAGTACAACCCACACAGAGCATCAGTGATGTGTAGGTCAGTGGGTGCTCAACTTCTGATTTTCTGTCTCACTTTTCTTTTGCATGGTACAAGCTTCAGTATAAGTGCAGCAGGAGGAGCATGCTCCAAGTCTGCCAGAACTGTTAAGCAGAGCTCTCACTGTTGAATGCTACACCCCTACGTGCAATCTAACACATCACTGGAAGCTTTAGGACTCTGATCAGCAGTTTGTTTCAGAGATGGACAACCAAACTCTGCCTTGCCTTGCAAATTGTACTGGAAATTTCTCATGTTTATGCCCCATTTGGATCCTGTTTAGTCCTTCTGCTGAACCTTGGTGTGACCCTCAGTCCCCAAGTGGAGAGATGGGAACAGAAGCACTGACTGGTTAATTGAGTAGAAAAGGAGGAAGACCTTCAAAATTGGGTCAAAACCCCATTCTGTATCAGTAGGAGGAAGCAGTGCTTTATATCATGATGAACCACAGCTCTGTAAGCTGTTTCTCTGCAGAAAGGAACAGATTGGACCGTGTGTCACTCTGAAAGTAACACGATCCTTTTATATTCTCAGAGCAACAGGTCTTCCACATAGGAGTTATGACGTTACTGAAGGTATGTGATACAGAAAGTGCTTCGTTTCCCTTCTGCCATTCACCCACTCCCCCTGGAAATCAGATAGCACAATAAAATAACACAGCAGATAAACACAACATGGTTTCTATTTAGAGACTAAATGGCACTCATATTCCAAAGCTGGCTGGCAAAGTGCAGGAAAGGAAACAAGCCCAAATTCCTTTCTTACATCCCCATTGGTGATTGCCTGCCTTTATGGCTCCCTTTCTCCCAATCATATTGCTTGATGAGGTTAAAGGATGGCTGAATATGCAGAGTAGGGATCCCGGCCAACCTCTTTAGGGACACTGAAACTGTGATGATAAAAATCATACCATTTTGTTTTATATCAAAAAGCATTAATGCTTGTGAGGTTTTCAGCATGCACCAAACAAAACTCTGAAGTTCCTATGCCCATTCCTTTCCTCACAGATTTGATATATGGTTATTTTTTGATGCTGTGAGCTAACTGATCACATTAGTGTACGCAGTTGCAAAGCAACGTACCCTACACAAAGGTAGATCAAAAGACTGAGCTGGATTAAAGGGCCATTCCCCAAACAGCAAGAGTCAATTGTATTTGGAAGTGGATGAAATAGAGGTACAACACAAACCTGAGAAGGCTATAGGATGCATAGACTTGCCAGGATGCCTCTATGGGAGACTGAAATATCAGCTGAGAAGGCAAGAGTGGCAATAGCCACCTTGTAGCTTTAAGACTTGTTTCCCTCTGAATTGTTTTTGGTTCTGGGTAAAATGACAGTTAGTGCTAAGGGAGCCGGTTAGTAAGG
>NW_010556886.1:96580-99698 GCF_000687285.1 Phaethon lepturus
AGTCTTGTGAAGGCGCTCCAGCCCAGGGCCTGATCTGGGAGTTGGAGAACAGCATGACTTCATTGCCAGAGGAAGGAGACACCTTGCGCTGGCTCAGAGCAAGAAGAGCACTTAGCCAGCTGGGCAATTAGGCATATCTTGTCCTTTGTCCCCTTTCAATTTCCCAGCTCTCCGTTGTCCTCAGAACCAGGCTTAGCCAGGAATGTTGCACAGGAAGATATAAAATGCTTATCTGTTGTGGTGGAAGTGCTAACTGTCCTTCCAGCTCTGGAAATCCTTGTGTTTCAGAGTACAGCAGGGAAAACTATTTACACACCTTGAAGGTAAAATCTTTTAAGAGAAGCTGGCGAACATAAATATACCCTAATAAAAAAAAAGAAAGAAAAAAGAATGAAAGTAACGCTACTTTTATATCCACTACTTCTGGCCTCAGAACTACAAAGAAGCTGATTAGAGACTCATCCTCTCCATCTCTCTGAAATCGAAGGAAACAGATGTTTCAGAGCTCAGAGATCTCTGGGTCTCCTTTACTTTGGGCAGGAGGTAACTCCAGTCAACAGATGGTTCACACCTATCCTAAAGAATGCATGCACTGTTTTCTAAGCTGTCTTGTTGGGAGAATGCCATTCAATTTTACAAATGTCAAACGGACATTTACAACTCATCTGAGGTTTTAAAAGCCACAGCAAACTCCAATCCCCTGCGCCAATCCAAACACATATTCTGTGCAATTTTTTACCATTTTTGTCTTTCCAAAGACCAGGAGGAAACAAGCTGTGCTTTATGGTAAAATGTCTGGATCTCAGAAATTCAGGCTAAATGCTTTGCTGTAAATATCCGTATATCAAAAAAGGAAAGGAAGACTTCCAATATTCACCTTTCCATATCACAGCATGGCCAAGACCTGTATGAAAAGGGAAATGAAAGATTTACAGCACCACGTTCTTCCAGTGGCAGGAGCAAGCCTTGCTGTTCATCCCAACTGATCACACATTTATCTCCCATGTGGTTTTGACCAACTCAGCAGAACACATCAAATATTCCTTTATCACAAATACAGACTAAAACCAGGACTTACTGCAAGGTTCACGGTGGAGGCTATAGTATTTGTAGCAACATGGTTCAGTGCAATACGTGTCCTTGTGACAGAATGACAGTTTTCCTTCAGTCTCCCCTCCTGGCCCATCTGCTGTTTGAAGGTTAAGATGGACCTTTGTCATCAAACAAACTGCCTGCCCAGCGAAGGCAGGCTATATGACTTCCCTGCTCTTTCTTCCTGAGGTGATGTGTTTCAGGCTGCCTGAAGTCAAAGAATGGCAGTGGTTAAGAACTTGCCATAACTGTTAGTGAACAATTCAGTGATTAAGTATCATCACAGATGAAAATGTACACATAATTTAAAGTCTGAATTTTCCCAGATTCACTTCCAGTTATGCAACCTCCTTTTACCACTGTCTACTAGATGCAAGAACTGTGTGCTGTTTGATTTTTTCCTAGTGGTAGTTGTGCTCTCGCTTATCATTGGGAACACACTTAACAACATTGGGAGTAGTTCTTGTCCCACTGGAGGCTCAGTTTTTCTTTACAGTTACATTTTGAGAGTGTGTCAACTAGGTCTTCATCCATTTAGTGGCTAACACCACAGGTTAATTCTAGTTTTGATGGAAAACATTGTCTAGCGCTGTGTCAAAAAACATGCCGGACATCTACAGCATAGAAGTCCGTTAACCTTCAGTTCCCCTGCTCCCTTCAAAAAATCTTTTATGTGCTAGACCAACATTAATATCCATGAAAATAAAGTAAAGCTCTTCAAGGTCTGGCCTGAAGTTATATCTGGAATAGGTTATTTTAAGATGTTATTTCTTCAGGCTGCAGTTTTCTGGTGGAGGGAATCGAAAAGAGAGTGAAGGTGTAGCATTGCTTAATGCAGAACATATTCTTCCACATGACATGATGGGGAAGAGCTTGGCAAGGGGAAGAGGGATGGGATGCTATTTAGAGCAATACTAAATAATGTTGGCAGCACAATCCTTGACTAGGATATGTTAATCCTCATGTTGGTCATGGCACAGGCACTTGAGAAAAAGAGCTACCAGAGCACAGCCAGATAAAAGCTGATAGCAGAGCAATCTAAAATCACTCCTTGCTTTTACCCGGCTCATCCAGTCTCCCTCCGGTGCTGGCAGCTCTGCTGCCCTGAGAGAAAGCTGGTCAGCATTCATTCTTAAGCTGTCCCTAGACCCAACAACTCTCTAGGAAAACAGAGTACAAAAGAGAGAACAACCGCACATTGAGCTGCAGTGGTTTGTTATAAGGATAACAAACATACTACCGCACATGCATGACTTCAAGCAGAAGTCCATTGCCCAAAGATACAAAGAGTTTGGAATAGATCCTTACCTCCTGGAATTAAAAATACTCCAAGATTTGGTCTTTTGAGACTGGACAGAGGTAGAAATACTTGCTTAAAAAAAGGGCATCTGAAATACAAGCCTCACATTTGCCTAGGCCAAATAGGGTTTAGTGTTCATAGGGCCACAAAGAGGTAGGAAGATAAAGAAGTGAGCAGAGTACAGAGTAACCTGCGATGAGAACTGCCTGGTCAGCTCAGGCAGCATACCATAAGGGCCTGAGTCACTGAAGTACTGGCAGACAGCAGGGAACCTGCAAGAGCTTCTGTGTCTCAACCTAAAACTCATTTAACTTTTTCTCCACAGGTTTAGGGCAGTTTCTAAGCATTAGCTCTCACTGAAGATAAAGCAGGAGACAGAAGAGAAGTGTGCAGCAGTATTTAGTCTGGAAGGAGAATACCACAGCGGAATGCCTGCATTTCACATTCAGACTGCTATTTGGATGATCTTGTGAGACAGGAGATAGAGCTTTTGAATTATTTTAGTACCAGACAAGGATGGGTAAGGAGTGTCTTGGAAATAGTCATTAAATAACAAATGAGGGGGAAAAGCCTGTTAATTTTCATTAGCATTATTAATAGTAATATGCATTTCTTCCATGCTGAAAATGCCTTTGATTGTGTACCCAAGTGTTATTGAGTGACCAGTAACCAACTGGAGTTCAATAGTTTTTGAGCCTGACATGTGTGCAGGGAGGAATTCCTGCT
>NW_010556886.1:99729-105442 GCF_000687285.1 Phaethon lepturus
TCTTTACACCACAACATTATCATTCTTCATTTGTTTCTGTGTCTCTTTCTTTGGAGCTAAAAACCACACAAGACTTGTTCACCCTTTAACAATCCTATATAGCCAGTGTGAAAGTCTGATGGAGGGTGGAAACTAACAGTAGACTACTGTGGCCTGAATGAAGTCATGCTGCCACTGAGTGCTGCCATGCCGGATGTGCCGGAACTTCAATATGAACTGGAGTCAAAGGCAGCCAAGTGGTGCACCACAACTGGTATCCCTAACGCATTTTTCTCAATCCCTTTGGTGGCAGACTGCAGGTCACAGTTTGTTTTCACTTGGAGGGGCATCCAGTACACCTGGAACTGACTACCCCAGGGGTGGAAACACAGCCCTACCGTTTGCCATGGGCTGATACAGGCTGCACTGGAACAGGGTGAAGGTCTGGAATACCTGCAATACCTTGATGACCTCATCTTCTGGGGCAACACAGCAGAAGTTGTTTTTGAGAGAGGGAAGAAAATAATACAAATCATTCTGAAAGCCAGTTTTGCAATAAAACAAAGCAAGGTCAAGGGACCTGCACAGGTGATCCAGTTTTCAGGAATAAAATCACAGGATGGACATCATCAGATCCCAATGGATGTGACCAATAAAATAACAGCTATGTCTCCACCTACCAGCAAAAAGGAAACACAAGCTAAGTAGGTGTTGTAGGTTTTTGGAGAATGCATATTCCAAATTACAATCTGATTGTAAGCCCTCTCTATCAAGTGACCCAAACCAAGAACAATTTTAAATGGAGCCCTGAGCAACAACAAGCCTTTGAACACATTAAACAGGAAGAAGTTCATGCAGTAGCTCTTGGGCCAGTCTGCGTAGGACAAGATGTTAAAAATGTGCTCTACATCACAGCTGGTGACAATGGCCCTACCTGGAGTCTCTGGCAGAAAGCACAGGGGAGACTTGAGGTCAACCCTTAGGGGTTTGGAGTCAGGGATACAGCAGATCCGAGGCCTGCTATACTCCCACTGAAAAAGAGATATTGGCAGCACATGACAGGATTTGAGCTGTTTTGGAAGTGGTTGATGCTGAAGCTAAATGTTGGTGCTGGGCTAAATGTTCAAAGGGAGAGTCCCCTCTATGCATCATGCAACTGATGCTATTGTGGAGTAAGTGCGTTACACTCATCAAGCAGCAGGCTTGAGTAGGAAATACCAATAGCCCAGGAATCTTGGAAGTGTTCATGGACTGGACAGAAGGCAGAGATTTCAGAATATCGCCAGAAGAGGGGGTGATGTGTGCTGAAGAGGTCTCACCATATAACAAACTACCAGAGAACGAAAAGCAATATGCCCACTGATGGGTCCTGTTGTGTTGTAGGCAAATATTGAAGGTGGAAAGCTGCTGTATGGAGCCCTATACAATAAGTCACAGAAGCTGCTGAAGGACAAGGTGAATTGAGTCAGTTTGCAATGGTGAAAGCGTTCTAGCTGGCTTTAACTATCACTGAACAAGAAAAATGGCCAGTACTTTATCTCTGTACTGACTCTTGGATGGTGGTAAATGCTCTATGGGGGTGGCTACAGCAATGGAAGCAGAGTAACTGGCAGTACAGGAGTAAACCTATCTGGGCTGCTGAATTATGGCAAGATATCGCTGCCTGGGTAGCGAACCTGATTGTAAAAGTACGCCACGTAGATGCTCACGTACCCAAGATTCAGGCCACTGAAGAACATCAAAACAACCAGCACGTGGATCAGGCCTCTGGGATTGAGGTGGTTCAGGTGGATCCGGACTGGTAGCTAAAGAGTGAATCATTTATAGCTTGGAGGGCCCATGACACCTCAGGCCATCAAGGAAGAGGTGAAACATATTGGGGGGCTGATAATCAAGGAGTGGATTTGACCGTGGACACTATTGCACAGGTTATCCATGAATGTGGAATGTGCACTGCAATCAAACAAGCCAAGCAGTTAGACCCTCTTTGGTATAGAAGATGGTGGTTGAAATACAAATATGGGGAGGCCTGGCGGATTGGCTGTATCGCGCTCCCCCAAGCCCTCCAAGGCAAGTGCTATGCACTCACAATGGCGGAAGAAACCACTGGTTGGCTGGAAACTTATCTTGTGCCCCATGCCCCCACCCAAAACACTATCCTCGCCCTTGAAAAGCAAGTCTTACAGTGACATTATGCCCACAAAAGAACTGAGTCAGACAATGGAACTCATTTCCAAAACAACCGCATAGACACTTGGGCCAAAGAGCACGGCACTGAGTGGGTATATCATATTCCCTATTATGCACCATCCTCCAGGAATACTGAATGTTACAATGGTCTGTTAAAGACTATATTGGAAGCAATGGGTAGTGGGACATTAAAACATTAGGGTAAACATTTAGCAAAAGCCACCTGGTCAGTCAGCACTAGGGGATCTATCAATTGAGCTGGTCCTGCCCAATCAAAACTCGTACGTACAAAGGGAATAAAGTCCTGGTGGTGCCTGTAAAAAATATGCTGGGGAAGACAGTCTGGGTTACTCCTACCTTGGGCAAGGGCAAACCCATTTCTGGGATTGCTTTTGCTTAAGGACCTGGGTGCACATGGTAGGTAATATGGGAGGATGGAGGAGTCCAATGTATACCTCAAGGAGATCTGATTTTGGGGGAGAATAACCAATGATCAGAATTGTATGATGTTAATTGCTATATTATACTGTATATCATCACTACTATGGTCGCTATATGCCATATTAGCAGTATTATAGTAAAAATCACCCAGATTAATGAAACAAAAAAAAAAAAAGCAGTGGTGATAGAACCAGGACTGACCTCAGCATGCAACAATCCAACACCACATACCATTTCTTCTGCTCTAAAAGGCTGTTACGCCAGATGGAGCCCAAGGCCATGGACTAAATGAACTCAGTGGACATTTCATGGACATTTGTGGTCATTTTACAGACATTTTATAGGTGTGGCCCATAGACTAAAGGAATAATATATGTGTATTATATCAAAGGATGGGAAGGGGTGGTGGTGGTTAATGAGGTTGTATTGGATAGTATGGTACCAGAGCATGACGTAAATGGCATGGAATAAGGGGTGGATAGTGTCCTAGTTTGAGCTGGGATAGAATTAATTTTCTTCACAGAAACTAGTATGAGGCTATGTTTTGGATTTGGGATGAAAAAAATATTGATAACTTACTTACTGATGTTTTTAGTTGTTGCTAAGCAGTCAAGGACTTTTCAACCTTCTGTGCTCTGGCCTGCCAGCGAGGAGATGGGGGGTGCATAAAAAACTGGCTTACAGAAAGGAGTTCCAGCTTATCTATGTAACTAATTTTTGAAAAATCTGAATACAGTATCACAGAATCACAGAATCACTAGGTTGGAAAGGACCTTCAAGATCATCAAGTCCAACCATTAGGGCATCATTTTCTGGTGTCTATTTAGATACTTGTTCCTACACAGTAGATACACATCTAGGCACTGAATCACCTGAAAGTTCTCAACTTCTCTTTCACTGCCAGTTAGTTACACCCAAAATCAGACATTAAGGAACTCAGTAAATCTTAACCTGTGCATTCTTAGTTCAGTGACATCACAGATGCTATATACTGTTTTTTCTTATTATAACTGTGCATTGCTTTAATACAGGCAGGGGAATTTAAGAGAAGAGGCTAATTTATTGATAATTTTGAAAGGAGAGACTTGGTAGTTGCATTTAAAAACAAACAAAATATTGGGAGCTTTAACAGCTGGATGTGGCCAAAACCTCATCAGGCATTGATTTAATTTTAGAACAATAGATGGTAGTGGTATATTGTTCTGTTTAAAGTGACTTTTTCTGAAAATACCATAAGCTTGTCTTAAATAGATGTAAGCTCTGCAGCTGTTCTTGATTTTGCAAAGGCCTCAGCATTCTGCAGTCAATCTGAGCTCAAGCTTGCTGGGTACACAGTGCCTTTGAGAGCATGGTATTCAGTGTGACTCTCGAAGTACCTGAACCTCAGAAGCTACTGAAGCTGTGTTTGATGTAGTATATAGCTAAGCACCACATGGCCACAGAGATTTGGGTGCCCAGAGCAATCTTAACATCATGCTGCTTTGAAACCAGCAAGTCCTCCCACCTGACTTGCTGTCAGTTTTTTGGTTGTATCCATTTACTAACAACGGACACTTCCAAGCCAAGCAGCTCTGTTTTGCCCAAAGTGCTTGTATTTACATATTTTTGACTCCCAGAGAGCTGCTGTGGCTCTTTGGCAAGTTAATGAAAACAAAGATTTTACTTACAAGGATCCTTTGGGCAGAAAGGGGAACAGTTCATTTTACTGAGCTTTTGACTGAGATGTGGCTGTTTGGCTCTTTTGACAAACCCAGATATACACAAAAGGGGAGACATTTGATGAAAAAAAGCATTATTGAGTTATGGTGTGGTCCTTTTTAATGCTTCATTTGAAAGATCTGTTGTACTGTCAGAAACGTTCTGTGTATGGAAAAGAATCCTTTCCATTTCTATTCCTAAAAATTTGAAGAGTGTTAATCTGAGAATTTCTGGGTTGTATAGGTATGTCTTAAAGCTCTCATGTCTGCAGAAGTTTAAAAGCAAGTCTAGAACAAAACTACACATGGTCTAAATTGCTCTGAGTAATAAACATGCACCACCAGCAACATCACAAGATGTGAGAGTGTGTGTGTGGTGCATTGAATCTGTTGTGACCTGCAGTAGGTACTGATTAAGTTCTGCCTGCACAGCATTATGTAAATTGAAGCACCTGACATCTCTATGGGAAAAGCTGGTGCTTCATTCTGAGCAGTTCAGCTGACGTGTTATCACATCTTCTTGGTTCTTGCTTGCTTCATCAGCTATATTGTACCTAGGCTACACATACTGAGACTCCTTATGCTCTGACCATGCAGACTGATTCTTGTAAAAATAGACTTCTGATGTGTAAGTGGAAGAATGCTTAAGGTGCAACTGCAAGTAACATTCAGGGTGGGGCCAAACTTTAGCAAATTTTCCTGAAAACCTGTATTGGGGCAGCACCTGAACCAATAACCAAAGCCATCCAACTGGCCGAACTGGGAAGGGACAGACGACATTTCCACGCAGCCCTCTAGGCAGCAGCCCTGGCTGCACAATAGCTGGGGTGCCAGAACAACAAGGACGCCCTGCAAATTTGCAATGAAAGGGCCTGGAGCGTATATTGGCAGTGCCATGCTGCTAGGCCCAGGTGATGGCTATGTCCGCATATGTCCACTGTGCACTGTTACCTCGTACAAGCAGAGATGGTACTGTGCAGCTGAGACACCCCAGGCTACTGAGGCAGCAGGCTGGAGAATGTGCAACAACATGGTGGGACTTCAGTAGCATGAATGCTAATCCAAATTAATCTCAATCCTGAAGAAAGAAGGTAATGAAAAGAGCAAGAACTGAATGCATGTTAACAAATCCTACCAAGAAGCCAGGGAGATCCTAATACGAGCAAGTAGGAACTACCACCATTAACATTCCACCCTGTAAGACTGTTAGTAAAGCTGAGGACCTTTTTCCTGCAGTCTTCAATCCTTTCTTTTCTTGTACAGCCTAAGAATTAGGCCTGGACTACTGCTGAGAGCCTACTGGTCTCCTTGCTGCTGTCAACTGCATGGCTTTTCCACTGCCAGGCCAAAACAAGCCCACCAGCCTGTCCTTTACGGCTGCCAGCATTGCTTGTCAAAACCGGAGA
>NW_010556886.1:105731-106245 GCF_000687285.1 Phaethon lepturus
GGAGCATCGTTTCCAATCAACAACCACTCCCCTCAAAGCCGAGCAGCCCAGAGGAAATGGCTGGTGCAAGGCATTGCTGGCTTTTGGTGGGCATAGCGAAGCAGAGAGGCTTGTGCCTCGGCTCCTCTATGGACCTGAGGCTTGTCTGGTCTCCTGCCCCCGTTCCTCTGCCCCTCAGAGTGACAGGACCCACCGTGGGTGGCACCCCATCCCTTGAGGCCCGTAGCCCAGGCACAAGGCACTTGCCGTTGCTAGTACCGAACCGCAGGCCCTGTGCTGAGTTTGCCAGGCTTCTGGGTGCAGGAGGTACTAGGGCCTGGTAGGGCCCGTCAGGGATCAGTGGGTGTAGCACCAGGAGAAGCGGGGAGAAGGCAACGCCACTGAGGTTGACAGGAATACTGACACTTTCTGCAGTTTTCATACCTTTATTTTTCTTTTGCAGTAATTCGGTTTCAGGGGCAGAGATCTCTCAGGGACCAGCCTGAGCCCCAGCTGCTGGTTTGACCGGCCCCTG
>NW_010556886.1:106288-106541 GCF_000687285.1 Phaethon lepturus
GTCGACAGTGGGCTTCGTCCCATACACTTGTGCCTCCTTTGAAGGCTGCGGCACCAAGTCCCACAGCTCTCCCCACACTCTGGCACTGCCCTCTGGGTTCCCCTGCTTCCTTCCATGGGGGATCACAGGCAGCTTTCGGGGTTTTTCTCAGGGGACCTGTGTTTGGTGTCCTCCAAGTCCCCGAGGTCCTTTTCTTCCAAGGTGCTTTCCAGCTGGGCAGTACCCAGCATGTGCTGGTGCCTGGGGTTGTTCC